>NC_051419.1:7893349-7893438 GCF_015228065.2 Penaeus monodon
AAAAATAGAAATAAAACTTTAGTTGTGGAGTTGAGATAAATCAATAGATCAATAAGTAAATGTGATATTAAATGGACTATAGTTAGTTA
>NC_051419.1:7893789-7894403 GCF_015228065.2 Penaeus monodon
CATATAATTTTACAAATCAACCGGGATAATTGAAGCAACCTTGAGTAATACATCCTCGATTTCCTTATTTCTTAACACATTAATGATGTATCTTGACTCATCTTTCAATATCTTCAAATCTCTATCATCTGTGGCTCAAACTCTTGATATCTAAAAATATACCCACATCCGTATAAAAAAAAAACGATCCCGGTCCACCTCTAATTATAAATGTCATTACTATTATCATCATGACCATCGCGATTATCCCTACTATTCCTTAATCATCATCGTCATTTACAGTTGCTATGGAGTTCGCGTATATTTCTCAGCACGTAGATAATGGTTATGAGTAATTCCCTCTCCCTTTATAATGAGAAAGACGAGGCTCGTAGTACGTATTTGTTACCAGGGAGTGTTTGCTGTGCTTAAGTACTACCTTTATAGCTCTGCGCAACCCATACAAAGGGGTCATTTGGTGGTCATCTGGGGGTCATCTGGGTTCACGCTGAGGAAGATGGAGCGAGTGGTGTCTCGAGGAACATCTATTTTCTTCTGGGGTTTGATTAGGTAAGCTTGGTCGAGGCAAGATTTGAAGTAAATAATGTGGGTTATTTTGATACATGCATTAGATT
>NC_051419.1:7894439-7894656 GCF_015228065.2 Penaeus monodon
GAGATTAGAGGTTGAGATTAGAGGATGAAGCAACAGTATTTTAACCCAGATCGATTGTCAGTTCTAACTAACAACATTTCATACATTGTTCGTGTCACAAATGACTTACATGTTTACCAAAGGAATGTTGTTACTGCAAAAAGCTTACCTGCCTCTACCATTTCATAAACTTATTTCAATATTTTTTTACGCGTCCACACAGTTTGCTCGATGACTC
>NC_051419.1:7894724-7895086 GCF_015228065.2 Penaeus monodon
CACTTCCCATTCATTGTCGTGTTCATTTGCATTACCATGTCCCTAAGTAATACTAATTACTAATAACCGTGCATTGCTGTATAATGCACTACGAGTTATATTTCATCATACAACTCCTCTCAATCACTTTCTTTTTCTTAACTTAACCATAATTGCACCTTGTTTAAAGCGCCTGTTGTTTGTGTAAGAGATTTGTTTTCCTTATGGCAGTATTAATCTCTCTTTTTCATAGTTGCCGTTTGATTATATTCACTTCATTAGGATTAAAACCCACAAGACAAGATCAAACCGTATGTCATTTATTTATCGATCTTCTAAATCATTACCCGGCATTCGTCAACAATTCGTCTAGATAATCCCTC
>NC_051419.1:7895408-7895518 GCF_015228065.2 Penaeus monodon
GCTTTCACTTCGTGTTTTGCATCCTATATAGCCGGGTCCAAACCATGGTCCTAGAGCGGTATAGGGTAAGATCTTATTTTATCGCCAGCACCTTCCTTAATATATGGTTT
>NC_051419.1:7895843-7895952 GCF_015228065.2 Penaeus monodon
TCACTCTCTGTCTATCTGAATAGGCATGTCCCAGAGGTTATCATCATCATTCTTTGTAAATGTTCATTCTTTGTAAATGTTATCGGTTGGTGTTTGTTTCGATTCTTGC
>NC_051419.1:7897008-7897074 GCF_015228065.2 Penaeus monodon
TAAAGAAGCCTTTTTTTCTTTTTTTTACAAAGGCTTCTCAAGTAAACCTGAATCTCTTGTGTTTTT
>NC_051419.1:7897847-7898694 GCF_015228065.2 Penaeus monodon
CTTGTAATATCCTTTTAACTGATGACTGCTCATTCTGTCACTGCCAATAACATTTATCGCTACTACTGCTCCAAATTCGGTTATCTTCCTTCTCATTATAATTTCCCATCATCATCGCCATCACTGTCACCATCCTACTTAATTGTGACTGATCTCTTCAAGCTATCACGTGACCATAGTAACCAGCATCTTCATTGGCTTCCGTAACTTTATTGATTACATTATTAATCAATAGTGTTCTCTTTCATAACATTATTTGTTAGTTATTATTACCATCACTAACCACAAAGTTACCATTTCCTTGACGTTGATCAAGCGAACAAAAAACATCTTTGTTTTCAAATCACCTCAAAAGACGAGAGCAAAAAAATCCCGGTCGCGTGGAACACTAGCCTCTGTGAACCCAACTCCTAAGATCCATAGTCGCATGCGGTGAGTCTCAGGTGATGCATTACCACCTGGGCGAAGTGTTGACAGATCTTCTTGTAAGCTGTCAAGATGTCCCACTTATCTCTTCGCGGCCATTCGACTCCCTTTTGTTCTGGAGCCTTTAAAAGCATGTTCGCACAGCAGGATGGCTAAACGCCGAGCCATTTCGACCTTTATTGACCTGCCATAAGGGTCAGAATCTTGTCTTCTGAAAAACGGGAGGGGGACTTTCGCCCTTCGCGACTGCTCGTAAGGGTGAGAATCCCTTGGATTGGGATGCGGGTAGGATAACATTGTCTCAGCGTGTGTGATGCCCATATAAGGAAAGATCGCGTAGAATATAGGCGTATACGTCGCGTACACGAACGGTTCAACACGCACGAACGCTTAGTATTTTTAAGAGCCCGTAGGTATACTG
>NC_051419.1:7898787-7899047 GCF_015228065.2 Penaeus monodon
GGGGGGGCGGGTCTCGCGACCTTCAGGTGGAAATATATTTTCAGTTTCCCTTTTAATATTTGTGAAACGTTCGTTATTTATTCCGAACTATTTACCTTTCTTCGAGGCTCAATTCTTCATATTCTAAAAATGGCGCAAATACATTCGTACTGTTTTGTATACTGAGCATCCCTGTCATCACTGTCATTCTCATTATTATTGTTATCATCTTTGTTTTATTCACTCACTCGCCAATGTATTAAAGTATGGAAACTATTCGC
>NC_051419.1:7901933-7902220 GCF_015228065.2 Penaeus monodon
CCTCTACACAACAGATCCCTCGTTGGACTTCTCGTCTTCCCTGCACGGCTGCAATTCAACTGCAATCCGGTCCCGTGAGGCGGATCGAACGCTGCCTCTCCGCACGGTGTTCGAATGCATGAAGTTAGGCTTAGTTGTGCTTCTTTTGTCACTCGTCAACACAAGAAAAGCCCTTTTCCATGCGCCGGGAATTGTACTGACCCTGGAGAGCGTTTGAGTCACAATAACACACTTGGTGTGGTAATCCAAAGGTTAAAAATGCTTTGTAATTTCTTTAGTCGGGAAAC
>NC_051419.1:7902255-7902344 GCF_015228065.2 Penaeus monodon
GCTATGAGTTGTGCAAAGACGGATCATAAGCGGGTGGTCTGTGGGTTTCCATGTCTCCTGAACTAATTGAAATGGGTTGCTGCGTTACC
>NC_051419.1:7903218-7903968 GCF_015228065.2 Penaeus monodon
ACGTATGGGTGGAAACAACAGCAAAGACTTTCATGGCGAACGGAGAGACACGTAAACGTTACTGACTTGCGGTTGTCGTACAAGATATCAAAATTGGTCTACGTGTTATTTTATCAGATATTGGCTTTTCTTTCTTGTTAACCTCCACAGCTGATCATCGGGAACAATTAAGATTACACGCTGTCGTAATAGTGCTTGCATGGTTTCCCTAGCAACAAACCGTCTTGCATAACCCAAGAACTGCGTCAACTTCGACACCCTTTCTGAGGCGTCATTGTTAGAGAAACTGCAGCCATATACTACAGCACAATGAGGGTCGTCGATACTAATATGTAGAGTTATTGAGGGATTATCACAATTTAGGCTTGGGAAGTTTGCTCAAAACCCTTCCAGTAAACAGTACCTGAAGACTTCGATGGGGTCATTATCGCAATAGAATGTTATTATGCAAAATTTGGCGGCGTGTTATTACTAGATGTTGGTACAATACCTTAAACATGTTTTTGTGAACGTAATCATAAGCATATACATTATTACCTGATTACCTGGTACATTCAGTATCGCACATGTAAATCGCACAATTCGAATACGGGATCTAACTATCGCACATGTAATTCGAATTTGATTTGATTGGGAGATTAAGTTCGTAGCAGTCTCTTGATATTCTCCGTAACGTTCATGCCAACATTTTCCTAGAACCCCGGATGTTAAATCAAAATGAGAACATGAGACTTCTGTAAAAGCCTGTGG
>NC_051419.1:7904332-7904453 GCF_015228065.2 Penaeus monodon
CGTGTTTTTGTATGAAGCGACGAGCCAAAATTGCTGGCAAAACTGGCGACAGATTGCTATCAGGTGTGGGTGTGTAATGTAAATTTCGTTTGGGTTTGGTAGTGTCGTCATACACACGTAT
>NC_051419.1:7904638-7904961 GCF_015228065.2 Penaeus monodon
CAATGGCGTTACCTAGCCATATCACTTTCGGACAAATAAAACAAAACCTCTATTTTATTTATTCAGTACTTTAATAAGTTAAATTATATTGGAACGGGAGTACAACAAAATGTCTGGAAATAGTATGATCACAAGTCGAATCAAGTTTAATGAGCATATTACCTGTCAAAACTTACTTTTAAGTTGATGACTGATTTGGGACTCGCGCTACAAAAAGTATCAGGACCGGTAACTTTGAATGTAGCATTCCCATTATGTTGTATGCAGACCTCGTCTTTGTTTCAGAAGCACTAAGTTCTTTATTGCTTTCACATTATTCATTT
>NC_051419.1:7905162-7906402 GCF_015228065.2 Penaeus monodon
AGGGGAATTATGCTTATGGAATAATGGAATATTTGTGTACATGAGAACTATTGTCTACACTTGTATAAGAACTAATAAAAAATATAATTAAAATTTATCTTCCATCTTACTTTTCAAAAATGGTTTTATTATGACACGAGTTACTTATATTACAAACTGATAAATCTACTTTTCATTAAAGCTTGTGCAGTGCTCTTCTTTGTGTTTTATTCACGGTGTTTGTTGTACTGAAGAACAGTTGATATCATTAAATACAACATTTACATAACTACACTGTACAGCACTCAATAATGCACATCAAACTAGTGTTCAAGCTAATCTAAATGACCAAGAGACAGTCACAGAAGTAAAAATTTAGTATATTCTTTTCACAGAATAATGAGCAAGTTGTTCTATGATGTCCATGTAGTACCCTGATCACATTTGTGTCATTTGTATATTTTTGTATACCTTCTCTACCTGTCATTTGTATATTTTTGTATACCTTCTCTACCATCATTATTTTACACAATTAACAAACACTGACAGATTTTTTTTTATCATACAAATGAAGATTTCATGGGCATTACACCTAGCAAATACCCACATGAAAACATATAAAAACCCACAGTAGTAACACACACATCATATAATAATCAACATCATTTTGAACCTATACAAAGACAACTTTCTCTTGTACTAATGGCACATATCAACAATTATAAAAAATAGCAGGCATATGAATGGTAGCACATATGCACACTGGAGACAAGTTTATTTATAGGTTTATGTCTATGTATTGTGCAGGTGTTAATGCTATCTACATATATGCATAAACTAACAACTCATTCAGTGTGATATCTCTAACAAACAGTGAATGTTCAAGTAAACATTCCTATTTTACTACATTACTGACTGTATTGATAGACACAGAAAGATACTAGATAGTTCAGTATTAGAAGTTTTAAAGATAGAAGGATATATAAGATAATACCATGTACCTTATGGAAGAAGATGATAAAAGGTAAACATGAAAAGGAAAATGTACTATATTGTGTGAAAAGTTAAGAATATGTTGGAAAAAGGAGTCATGCAGTTTAGAAGACTAAATTCACTGCCATTATGGAGAGAAATTGTGGTAATTTCAATTTGTAGTGATTCATTAAGCTTATTTATAGATCAGCTGTTGCTTAATATTGTGTTATAGAAAGTCTTAATAATAGCAAAGGTGATAAAGGTATTGTTTGTGCACACAAGTATT
>NC_051419.1:7906804-7907116 GCF_015228065.2 Penaeus monodon
CTTGTACGAGTGGAATAAAACATAACATCACACTTGTTTTATGCAAGTACAGAGATCTTCTGTTACGTTTTTTTTTATTATTATTATTTACTTCTAAACCAATAAAGAACAGTTTCTTTGAAAATATAATTTCTTAAAAAATTCTTAAAAAAGAAAAAAAAATTAAGTTCGCACTGCTTAATTTGAAGTTCAAATAGTGAAAGAATAATTAATTCCTTTGAGACATCAGTTTTCAATTGCATCATTCATCCTTTTATTTGGTAAAAGTGCAAAAACATTCAAATATTCATAGGAAAATGTGAACCTTCCATC
>NC_051419.1:7907219-7907624 GCF_015228065.2 Penaeus monodon
GATCTTTTACAATTGTACAATATTTTAGACAAAGTATTTAAAGGGACTTTGCATTTCAAAGCTTAATAAACCTATTTCATTGCATCTTCTAAGGCAAGAATGGCTAAAAACACATGCTTGGATGCTGCCATAACAAAATTATGTCTCCCCCCAAAGTCAACAAATATAAACATCTACAAGCCTTTTAAATCACTCTTCCCACCTGCATCTGGACTAAAATGTGTAAATATAAATAGGTTCATAGCCATCAAAAAGAATTATAAAATAATACAGACTCAACAGCTTACACAAAAGCATCAAAATCACAGAATACAAACAATTTCTTAGGAGGAAATAAACTCAAAACAATGAAAAAGAATAAAACCATAACAAGATATATGTCATTCAAAGGACTAACTCATTTAG
>NC_051419.1:7907836-7908140 GCF_015228065.2 Penaeus monodon
AATCTATAACAACTTTCCACTTTCTGTCAATATTTCCCTTTTCTCAATGTTCTGATAGTTTTTTCCCACTTTTTTTCCAAATATTGTACTGATACAAGGATCAATTCTCAAACAATGGACGAGTAATTGGTTAATGACACTGTTGTTCATATTGTAAATGAAATCAATGCATTTCTAAATAAATCTAGATTATTGGTTCCTGGAGAGACTAAACAAAAAATGACAAAAAGGAAAAGATATATGGATAAACAAGATCCTATCACCATCATAAAGTCAGGAACAATAGAAAGGCCTTAATTAACAG
>NC_051419.1:7908186-7910126 GCF_015228065.2 Penaeus monodon
CAGGAACTTTGTCAGTGACAATCTAAAATGCAATAATAAAGGAAGGCAATTGCATTCTGTTGATAATACTTTTCTTTCCATACCATCATCATACCTACAAATACTGTACAAGATTTATGACAAACCTTTTTGAACTATACCAGAAAAGGATCAGCATAATTATAATGAAGATCTATTTGTGTAGTTGCTACATCCCACAATTACTAAATAAAAAATAAAGTGAAAAGGTATCTGTAATTTTATTTTTCCCTCCACTTCCTTTGCTTGTTTTGTTAACAAATAAATCATAAAAGACCTGAAGCCTAGCTCTTCATCACATTACTCAATAACATTTATTACACTTGTTTGTTTCTACAAATCTTTTCTGCATATAGCTTGGATGGTATGCTATCATGGTTCACAGACCAAGACATGCTCTTAACAGAGAGATTATTAGAACAGTATCAATTTTGACAAGTTGAAAACTCAACCCATGCTAGAGGAGTAGATTGATTTACCATATTTTTAATACAAAAATTAAAACTTACTTTGTATAGCTTCTACATGTTTTAAAACTCATCAGACTTCAAGATTTAGCAGTGTATAATAAAATGACAGCTTTATATTCCCTGCAACTTTAACATTAACAGTAGTTAGCATGCTTCCCTATCACATATCAAACTTCTTTTACATTTCAAGGCACAAGGCAGTTGCAAGTGCATGGCAAGATGCCTTTGAGCTACATAATTTAGTTACCATACTCTGTTTTCTAAAACTTCCACACGAGAAGAGGACAAATCCACGAACAAATCTAAATGAAAATCAATTATCTTCATCTTGATTTAAAGAAAGGAATAAGTGTTTCTACTGAATCATCACTGAGCAACTGCTTGGTGATTCTGAGGAAAATGATTGTCAAATGATAAAGAAGCGGGCAGAAAAACAGCACTGCTACAGGCCGACACACTCTAAGAGATCTAAATTACCGAGTTGAGCTTTTTGTCATGGTAAACTGAAACACAAAGAGCTAGGTCATGAACTATATATTCCTTTTCTGAAGTAACTGTGGTCTTCCTTGGCAACAGGGAAGTATGCAGTAAGAAGGCCCAACATACTATGACATACAGTAACATCTAAACATAACAGTTGTTACAACACACAAACTTGAGCATAATATAGCTTCAACAATATCTCTCCTCTTCTGGAATCAAACTGCCATCAATCAACCATTCCCTTCAAGTCAAGAAAGGTAGTGGCTGCTATACCAACAATAGTCATGCTAGGCACAAGAGAAGTAAAGAAAAGATGTGAGAGAGATGATAATAATAAATATAACTCTCCATAAATTCCTTTCACTGCCAGGTTTCTAATACACTTTTTGATACCATTTTGCAAAGAAGGATTAGCATTATGTGTGAAATAAAATTTATCAATACTGCAGGTCTAATATCAATAAATAATTCTATGCTTGATTAAAAGCAATGATAAGTAAAAGTGAAACACCTGTCTTCAAATAGTTGTTTGATTTGTAATAATAATTGCTTTGCCTATCTGTATTTACAACAGCAATAACAGTCTTTGAGATAAATCAAAACCTTTTTCCATAGTAATTATCAAGCAAATAAACAAAAAAGAAAGACAAAACTGGGTATAAAAAAAAAAAAAGCACATACTTCCCCCAAAAATTACTTAATAATCTAACCACCCTGTCCAGTCACAAAGAACCTAAGCACTGCACCCTAAACAAACATGATATTAACAAGAGCTTTAAAAAAAAGCAATCTCCGAGACCTTCCTTCAATTTCTCGACAGCAAAACTTTTCAGCTTTCTTCACAATATGCAATTCATAACCTCCTTTCACAAAGTCTTAAAAGGCACTTCAGCAAAGGATAAGAAAGACTCCTGTTTCTTCTCATCCCTTTTTGCGTTTTTAAATTTTCTGAAACTACACTCTCCTATC
>NC_051419.1:7910176-7910425 GCF_015228065.2 Penaeus monodon
AAACCATGAACCTATTCCTTCTTATCCCTTTTTTTGTCTATCACTTTTATTGTTTAGAGGGATTTTTTTTCCCTACCTTTTTTCTTTCATGATATATCATGACTTTCTTTACAGTCACAACACATATTTCTATACACCTAAAGCAGACAAAGTATTTTTCACAACCAACTATGCTGAAGCTTTATCACAACCATATATGGCAAGCATGTTACAAAAAGAAAAGAAAGAAAAATATTCTTAAAAATCAAA
>NC_051419.1:7910568-7910661 GCF_015228065.2 Penaeus monodon
GCTTTTACTCAACGTAAAATTCATTTAATCTTTCATTGTAAGTCCAAAATCTTCTGTGCTAGAAAATAAAAAGTGTTTAAAAATTATTATGTG
>NC_051419.1:7910713-7911546 GCF_015228065.2 Penaeus monodon
CATGAGACGAGAGATAGAACGAGAAGAAATAAAATTCCAAAATATAAAGGGAAAAAAGAAAAAAGTTTAAATATTATTTGTTTAAATAAAAGAATTCACATACAATGGAATAAAGGCACAAAAATGGTACTGTTCTTTCTCATCCTGAAAGTGTACCACAGTAAAAGAAGAAAAGCATAATCACCACTAAATAGAAGTAATTTATTAAATATTACAATCTGATGATATTTCTTTAATTTTGTCTGTGAAACTTTTGCAAGATCCATTCAAAATACCATTACACTTGAACTACAATAGAATATACCTAATTTCAAACCTTTCCATAACATCTATGCATAAATCTGCGCCAAAAGACTTTCCAAAGGATCTCCTCAGCACTCTATAGATAATGCATAATATCACTGTACTATTGACAATGCTATCAGAGTACAAATGTTTATGGAAAGCTTATAAAAATTTGTACATCACAAAGGCTAAAATGTTGCACTTTCTTACCAATACTGCAACTGAAGTTAAAGCACCATATATCACTGGCTAGATAAAAATCACATACAGTGTAACCGAGTTCCCTTGAGAACCTCCTAAAAAATATATGCACTAAAAGTATCAGCAGACACTTTGAGACCATAAATGTCATATACAAAAATTGTGTAAGTACCCCATACCAGTAATCCTATACATTTCTGCATAGCCACACAACCATACACCAATACATGAAAAACAGAAAACAGAAAATATTGAAAGATAGGGCTGTTCATTGCATACATCAAAATAAAAAGTCTCTAGCACAAGAAACCAATCATTCTGTTGGTGCTGGGTACATGCACTGTCTA
>NC_051419.1:7911829-7911986 GCF_015228065.2 Penaeus monodon
GTAATTTACTCTCTAACATATTGTGTAAAGAATATTAAAACATTAAAATCATGGCAGAAAAGCCATGTATATATGCACTCCAGGCATCAATGGATCAATAATTGTAGAATTTGAGACAATGGAAAAAAGGAAAGATACAGCATTAACCTGTGTAAAT
>NC_051419.1:7912027-7912236 GCF_015228065.2 Penaeus monodon
AACAAGAGTCAAAGAGCCATTAACAGGCAGCTATTGGGACTCAAACACACAAATATTTCCTACGATAAATGGTGACCGAATCATGCTTTGTTGAGAAAATTTTGTTTTGGCGGCTGTTAAAATAAATCTGTCTCACTGAGTGGAGAAATGACATTCCTTAAATGAATGACTTGATAATGTAAAACTGACAAAACACCTGGATTCCTATT
>NC_051419.1:7912276-7914627 GCF_015228065.2 Penaeus monodon
CTAGTCAATAAATACAGAACACATTAAATAAATATCTATGATTCATATATAACATTATTTACATTAATCAGTACCTTTGTAAAAACTGTCCTAAGTGTATATTGTCTTCATAAAATCTATTCAATATATCAAATGTCTTCCCAAGTTGTAAAATACATATCCTAACTGAACTTAACTTGAATATTGTAATTTTAGTATCATACACTTCAATCGCTAAACAAATTAGCATTTTATACATATATACACAAGTCAGAATACCAATCACACAAATCAAATACATAACTTTCAGTAAATGATTACTGATCGAGGAATATTAATAAAATATCTGATCAATATGGCTCCAAAGGGAAAAGAAAATGCACTAAACAGTCAAAATGTTACAGGCTTCCAATACAAGAAATCAATAACAACCTCGAAGGGATGAACACATATTCTTGTGGTTTCTGAACAGTTCCTAAACAGGGCAAATGCAAGCAAGGAAAATCACAATATCCTGATTATATGCATATAATACTCTGAAATGCTTTTCTCCTCATTCGCAAAATGTCAGACTATGTCATGATTACCCATTCTGGAAATAGTTAATATCTAAATTCATTATCAATGGTAAACAAACAATTAAATAAATTAACTTGAAAAAGGAAAAATACATTTCAACTGCATCTGATATCAGCTCACCTTTTCAAAAAGGAGACCAAATTTACTGTAAATCTTAAAAATTCACATACCTCTGACAAGAAATGCATAACAAATCTGCACCTTAAAATATGCAAAACAGAGATGCTAACCAGCAAGAAGTCAGAGATCAGTGACGTTGCATCAGTCTTTGTCTGAACAACACAAACATCCTACTCTTTAATCTAGAAGTTCTTGAAGTTTCTACCTCAGAGCAGCTGATTACAGTGGCAAAACTTGAGCATGTTCACTGTACTACAGGCAGCAAGAATATCACAGTGGATATGAACAAACCCCAACAACTTGCAAACAAATATTTCAGTGGACAATATGTTCCACTTCTTCCACTAAAGCTCTATAATGCTGTTACCAAAACAATCACAGGCAACTTACAAATACCAAAGGTGAAGAGGATGATTTGTAATGAAGACAGATATGACTGAAGTTCAACTGGAGATGAAGAGGAATTACATTAAAGGATGCCATTTTTATGTTAAACAATTTCTATTGCTATTACTGCATGTGACACCACTCCTTACTTCAAAGCTGTAAATAATGGAAAAAATTCAAAGCAGACCTAGACAGTACACTTTGAAACTGGACTGCAAGATCCAAACCTTTTCCAGTTGTGATGCTCCATAAATGAATACATCCTGAGTAAATCAGAATCAGCAAGATAAAAGAGTGGAACACAACTGGGACTTCTAATTCAAACCCTGAGATCTTCGACTGAAGTGTCAGTAACAAGCATCTGGAAATTTGCTCAGTCTGCTCACACACGGACTAGGGCTACTGTATTCTTCAATTCCATTCTCATATATCTATTTTATTGTTCATTCTATGGCTCTTTTCAATAGCTATGTTCAACATTATTCATCCTTGGTTTGCTGCTCTCAACAGCATCACTCATCTCTCAAAACCTCTCCCATATTTCTGGTGAGCTGCAAGCTGCCCTGTTGACTTGAATTGGGACTGACATTAGAGTAGAGATCACAGTAGACAGGGCAGTGATTGCTCACCATCCCACCCCATAACCAGCCTCGAGGGATAGCTAAGTGACTCATGCCTTCTCGAACAACACCCCAGTTACCTACAGAGAGAAAAGAGAGAAAAAAATAAATATCTTATTGAAAGAATTAATAAAAGCATCTTCACAAGATATCTATACTTCGCTTCAATTATAAAATTGTAACACAAAGCAACATTATACATAAAATTGACAAACCTGTGTATACACTTCTAGTGTGTGGATTTAGCCAGATGTTGTCATAACAGGAAGTTCCCTGGTTGTTCTTTGCACTGATGTTGGTAAAAGTGTCAGCTGGGACAATGTTAGTGTACGATGTTTCTCGCAAGACATCAAAAGCTGTTGCAATGGAAAGGATACTAAATTCAAACACATTGACATTATTTCAAAATACTAGTATTCTAAGGACTGAAAATAATATAAGTCCATTCATAAAACAGAATCGATTTTCAGAAAACTTACACTCTGAGCAGTAACAGAAGCTCATCCATAAAATACAATACAACCTAGTAAAAGCTTATTGATAAATCTCATTACTGAATACTGACACTTTTTGTTCATCTTGGTATTATCTTTAGTTGTACACTGAAGTACCAAGGTAAAAAATAAATAAAAAATGTCTACTACAAACTGAAAATAGATTTAAAAA
>NC_051419.1:7915217-7915573 GCF_015228065.2 Penaeus monodon
ATCCATTCTCTAGACCGCAAAGGACACAGGAAAAAAGACGAAATCACAAAATGATTAACATACCCGACGAATCCCTCCCCTCACCCATATCATCATTTGAAACCACGAAGGAAGACGATGTCACTCTCGTATCACCTCCTATACGGACAGTGCCAGCTGAGTTCCTCCGTCACTTCCTGAGACCGGACAGGCGTGAAGTTTCCCGACCTCAACCATTCATTCAACATCTGAAGCTGACAGCCTTGATGTGGAGGCTGACCACCACAAAGTCTAGGTTGTTTGCCTGCATGATGGGAAGGTCTTCAAATTGGAGGCTATAATTGGACTTAATCTTCAACATATTTTCTATTTTACAC
>NC_051419.1:7915941-7917554 GCF_015228065.2 Penaeus monodon
CACATATACACACATAAACACCTATGTCTCTCTTTCGTATTATTTTTTTCTTCCTTTCTCCTTTTCCTACATACTACAAAATCTGAGTAACAGATAAAAAAATATTCTGCATTTGTTAACTTTGACTTCACAAGTCATTATATAATCCAAGTAATTTTTTTTTCTATCATGGACCTCACAATAAATAAAACATGTTATTATCATACACAAAAGTATCATGAAATAAAAACAAGCATGTACATACACCCCTGGAAGTGAATCTTGTGTGAAATAAGTCCCTGTGACACAGTATGAGTTGCTCTAGTCCCCTTTCTCTCAACACTGAACTGAAAATCTATTTTGATGGTTATTCCTATCCTTATTCCTTAGCTGGGTTCTCTGTGGTACAAGTGAGATGCTTATGCCATAAATTCCTATGCTAGAGCTGAAAGTTTATTTGTTGCCAGTTGGCTAACAGTACATGAGATGCCTAGCCACTGATACACCAAGTCTTTGCCCTGAGGAAGTAGCCACTGCAAGTTGCCTGCTGATGCATGTGAGAGGCATTAAATCCAAGTGAGCTGCATAACTCTGCAAAACATGGCATGTGAGATGTTTAAGCCCCCAAGAATGTGCTGCATCCTGCAGCTATGTTATGCTCACTGGTGCTTTTTACCACAAACATGCTGAGCAGCTCTCCACACAGTGGTCAAAACCACAGGTTCTCCTTTCTAGCTTCCAAACACAGGTTGGAAGTTCAAACACAAGGGTGCCATGTAATGCATGTACAATGTCTAGCCACTAGTGTACATGCTCTTCCCTGTGGAAGCAACCAAGTCCTAATGCTGCTGATGCATGTGAGAAGCCTCAGTAATGAATGTGCAGCGCAATTTCCAAGGAAACAGCCACACCAAGTGTGGTGTGATTCATATGAGATAACCAATCTACTGGTACATGGTTGACTAGCAATAGGATGGGCTGCCTTACCTCCATATTCTGTGACCATGGTATAAGGTACTTTTTTCTTCCATTCTGTTTCTGCCTAGCAGCTGAAGGGTGGCAGGCACTCCTCTTTTGAGTCATTGGTGACCTCACCTACATTCTCCTTTTGTGACAATGTCATGGCACCTCACACTGTGATTCACTCTTTGCAAGCTACCTGGTTTCTTTCCAATGCCAGCTAGGTGACAGGACCCATGCATAGGGCCTCACTAACCCACCCAAACAAAAACAAGCATCCTGCTAGAGATGGTGAACAACAGCACAATCTATCTAGTTATTCATCTATGCAGCTTCTCATCTTATGATCTTCTCACCCCCCTTCCCTCTGCATTTGTGTTTGCTTATGTATATACATTTTTTCCCTTATACTTTTTGTTATACTTTTCTTGTCAGTTTGTTCTTTGAGATTTTTTTTCTCACAAGCCAAACTTTTCTCCATTTGTCACATCCCTCAGCACACTTATTTACACATACCTTTAGCTATTTATCATAACCACAGCAGAATATGAAAACAATCATGCATGCACAAGAAAGAGCAAACTAGTTATTGAAAATAATTGATATACTGAATCTCCATAATTCTTACCTTAAAATAGCCAAGGTATGGTTTTCTTGTAAAGGATGTATTGGCT
>NC_051419.1:7917573-7917887 GCF_015228065.2 Penaeus monodon
GTACATTAAGAAGACAAGCAGACAGAAGCTGCACATTGTGACGAACATTGTATATAAAGGCTGCATATTCTGAACCCTGTGAAAAAATAAAAGTTGCTATTTAGAGTGAAATGACAAAAAAGGACTTTCTTATATGACAAAAAATTACAATGTTTCAAAATTTCCAAACATTAAAATACCTTTTCTATACTATTTCAACTAAATAATGAGATTATCCCAAGGCATTCCAACCACACATCAGTCAGTCATGCAGTCAGTTACATGATTGAAATTTGGAAGCTCAGGAAATATGCTTTCCATGCTCTGAGGTTTTG
>NC_051419.1:7918275-7918846 GCF_015228065.2 Penaeus monodon
ATAGAATAGTGTGAACGATACGAAATGGAAACAGACGAACGCCTGTGAAAATGCAAGTGAAACGTTGCCTAGACACGAGAGGAGTGCGAACCAAGCTGTGACGCTGAACTTCGGGCTTCTCTTCTTGCCAAAAAAAGGATCAGTGCATGATTGGTCACACCCGTGACTTTTTTTCAGGCTGATTCGGTGGACACATATGATATCTCAACTGATTTACTGGAGGATTACAGTTTAGTTTATTTATCAGCAAGTAGAGTATTACTGGTACTATTACTATTATCATTAAGTAAATTTGTAATATATTCTATGCATAACTTTCTTTTTATATTTCAATAAGGTTTTTAATTTTTTTTGTAACTTTCATATCATTTCACTTGTTATTCATCCGTTGTCATACCCCAGTTCTCACTCTCCAATGTACTGCAGAGTGTGGTAGTCAACTTGTATTCAACTAGTGACTGCTGACCTTTGACCTAGTAGACTAGACATCAGCAATTCCTCTGGGTTGGTTATACAAAGGAATCTTTGAGTGCAAGCAGCTAAGGAGTGGGAAAGGGTGATGGGCGAAAAA
>NC_051419.1:7918890-7921238 GCF_015228065.2 Penaeus monodon
AGCACCTCTGTGATGAGAGACACGCGGCAGGCTCAGTGTACTTGGTGGCCTCTGTGACATCACGGTGGTGATCAAGGGTGGTGCGAGGGATGTTTGCAAGCAGCTGAAGGGAGTGTTATCATCAACGCATTTTGTGTTTATTTTTCTTGCATTTTCATGGTCAAGGAGAGATTAAGGAGTATTTTATCTCCCTTAAATACACAGACCTAATGACTGTTATTTTAATGAGGTGTCATTCTGTGGGTTGGAGACAGTGGAGAAGTGAAGAGAGGTATTTGGAATTATTTTGGGGAGGTATTCACAGGATTCTTTCAATTAAAGCACACAGGTGTACGGTTTTTTCTCTGGGAAAGGGGGAAATCATAATGGCAGAGAAGTGGCCGCAGTCACTGCAAAAGACCTCCTGCTTCTGCTGGCCAGCTAGAAGAAAAATAATCCCATGGAGGAGACGAAGCATAAACTCTCTTTTTCGAGGGGAGTGATCCAAAGAATAAGGATGCTTGCCTTACACTGAAGGAGTGATTAAGGATCCTTGAATCCTTGACCACAGGGGGTTGTATGGGATGATTCTGTGTTCTTTCATTAGAGCTCGTAAGCATCAGGGAGAGAGCATTTTGGCTTTCTATCACAGACTGCACAAGTTGGCATAGTACTTAATAGCCAAAGGTGAGGGCAATGAAAACATGATCCGACAAATGTTAGGGCTGGTGGTTACAGCTGAATTACTGGAGAGTTTCATTGTGAAACAGAAACTCAAGGATTTATGGGATCAACTATTCAGAGCATGGGATGTGTGGGCCACAGAGCACCCGATGCTGTGCACACTTATATGAGAGCTGAAGTTTCTTTGCAAGATGCACCTTTGTAGGGTGCAGTAGCAAAGACGATGCATACATTGACGGCTTGCAGGGCTCAAATTGCTCCAAGGTGTACATTCTGTGGATCGGTGGAGCATAAGCTGGAGTCTTGCTGTAAACTGAGGGAAAATGAAGGGGTTCAGTGTGGTTTCTGCAGTGTAGAAGGCCACTTCATGGAGTTGTGTTGGAAATTCAAGGAGAAGGTTGCTTCCATAACTGGCGGACAGGGTTCCGCCAGAAGATGGAATGGTCTATGCCATCACCGCAGGAAGCCCGGTCATTTTAAAAGGGAATGTCCCCCATTTAGGTACTAAAGAGAATCATGGGATCAACCTCTTTGTCGTTCAATGAAAGAGTAATGACAAGGATTGTTGCAGTCCATCCTGCATGAGAATTTAATATTGTGACTAGGTCATCAAAGCAGCGTGGAAAATCTTGTTGCTTGGAAGAGTTGGCAAGGATAAGGACTGTGTGATTCTTCAAAGGTCCAGGACATAATGGTAGTGACCAGAGGACATACTGTGTGGGAAAGATTTTGTTTTTTTATATTACTACTATACAAATATGCATTGTATTTAATCTTTCCGATGATTCTATATGTGGGGCACCAATGATGAAGTGGAAGACATGTTGGCCAACTAGGATTTAGAATTTTTACCTCTGGCAAGGGTATTTTAAATATTGTCTGTTCAGTTAATCCAAATGGGGGTGGAGTTACCAATATTCATGGAACCATTAATGAGCTCCAGGTGATGAATAACCCATTGGTTTTGTGTGTTCATAATAGGTTTAAGGGAGGCTATAGCAGGGAAACTATCAAGTGACCTCATGCCAATAAATACCCTTTTAATATTTCTTCAACTCATGCCATGATGGTACCATAGTTTTTTTTTCTGAAGAAGAGAATTTGCATCTATTCTACAAATTCAGGCAGTTGGAGGTATCTGGCCTTTCCTTTGCCAGGGATACAGCTGGGTATGTTCAGAGTCCAAAGCATTTTGTTACCGGTTTCCAATTCACATGTCTTTGTTAAGACCAAAATTCTTGTTATGTTTTATGTGTTTCAGAGTCCAGTGACCTGATTACTGAGGAGGATGAGCTGCTCTCCTGTCAGTTGGAGGTGATGGACTTCAATGTTTGTCCAGTTCAGTAGGAACTGCAATACCAAAGTCATGTAAGGAAGTGCCTCAGTGCAGCAACAACCTTAAGGATGATGCGACAAGGTGGTCCTTAATGTCTTTGTGCCTGTAATGGTGTGAGACTAGGAGCACTTGCTTAAAGTGTACCTTGTTTAATGGAGATCATCTTCACTGATGATGTTTGTCATTCCTCATGATTAACAAGTGAATGGGAATTATGAGCGTCTCCCTTCTCTTTATAAAGAGGGAGTGGTGGCTGTGATATTAAATATTTTGTTAAGACGGAGACCAATAGTTTAAGAGAACTTCACAGAATGCTAAATAAAACTCATATATCAAAGTAAATTTAAGC
>NC_051419.1:7921918-7922036 GCF_015228065.2 Penaeus monodon
TGGAACATTTTTCCCGCTGGTTCCTCTGACACCTGCCAACGCCACTCTCCTTTAGGGCCTCCCCATTCACGCACACGTCGCAAGCTGCTCTGGTTCAGTTCCGAACAGATCTGGAAAA
>NC_051419.1:7922724-7922912 GCF_015228065.2 Penaeus monodon
CACTCACTTTCTCTAACACGTCCTTGCTTCCTACTTCCTGGATGGCCAAGATGCTAAACCCATTTTCCAACACCGTGCGACAGATCACTTCCAGCACCCCAGGATTGGACATCTGAATGGGAAAAGAAAACAAAAGCGAAGGAAACATGAGGTTAGTTGTTACTTGTCTCTGTTTTGTTTTACATGTT
>NC_051419.1:7923138-7924726 GCF_015228065.2 Penaeus monodon
GTTATAAAAAATTGGGAAATAATGATTAATTTCCATTGGAAATTACTTTGATGACTTGTAATACAAGTTTAACATTTTCCATATCCTCCCTAGACTAGTTTCTAAAATCTTAACTCATTAAATGACTATACTCCTAATTTTTTACATTATACAGAACACATTCAGTGTGAATGAATGCATGGCAACAATGTGTATAAATCAATTAGTTCCTTAACTATAGAAGATATGCATGAATAATGCTTTGGAAGGGTTACAAACCTTTTCTTTCGTCAACTGCTGGAGGTTCCACGTGGCAATTCTAATTGCTGGACGTCCATTATGCTGCCCTTGGAACACGTCTCTGACAATAGGCCGCTCAGACCTTTAGAAAATGCAAGGCATAATGTCAGAATAACTGAAAATATTAATGTCTTCTCAGGTAACACCAATATATATTCTATTATTCATATACAGAACTGAACAGCTTCTTACTTCAACCAATCAAAACAATTAACACAAAAAAAAAAAAAATCTATATGATTCATGTTATATATGAATATGTATATTCTTAATCAGATTTAGATTTAGACTTGAAATGATAGCTCTAACAAATCAAATATACATGAGCAATGATAAAAAAGGAAAATCAAATACCATAAAAGCAACTATGACTAACATACACTTAGATGTTTCTCATAAAGGACCCCAGTAATATGCTTTCATGTGACACTCATCACCCAGCTTGAAGGTACTCTGGGTTTGCTCATTACTGAACTGGAATAATTTTGTTAGATTCTGTGCCAACATTACCTGAATTACAATTATTCAGTCACGTTTATGATTAACACTACAGAGGAAATCAAATGTACAACAAAAACTACTAAAAAACAAGAGCTCCTTATGTAGCCACTGTCAGAGGAGAGAAATCATATATGGCTTGCCCCACTGTGTCACAAGCCTATATTAAAGTACTAATAACTCTCCTTGGCCTTCCCATTTGAAATAGATTTTACAAAACTACACATTCACCTCCACTAACTTACCTCCGTCATCTTAAAACGGTAAACAATATACTTGTTATTCCCATGACTAACAAATTACTGACATTCAACACCCACAACACCCATCACGTTTCCATTAACTTATTCCCTCTCAACAACTTACTTCACTGAAAGGAGTTCGAAAATCTCTGTGTAGAAGTCCACAGACATCCTGGGATCACCACTTTGCAAGCTATTGGAAATTCTCCCTGTTGTGTCATCACTGTCTAGAGGTGCTGAATGGGTTCTGCGATGACCTGAATTATAGGAAATTATGTAGAATAATTATCCAAAGTCCCATGGTTGTTTATGTGCTCTTGAGAGCAGTATGGTAGCTGCTTGTATTTAACATGTATATTTATGTGTGACTGTTACTTTGCACTTAGATTCATTTCACTGCTTGTGTCATTGTCCATACATTTCTATAAATATACAGGTGCATGTATAATCTGAATCAAATGTTTTTGGTAATGCCAATATGTTACCAGCTATTTTATCTCTTCTATGAACCCTCTACTGCCTAATGTTTTCTTGATTACAAATGCCCAATACTCTATATTTGTTAGCAT
>NC_051419.1:7924823-7925173 GCF_015228065.2 Penaeus monodon
TATCCTGCATCCAGTACATCACAAAGGCCAAGCACCTATTACATAGTTACTGAATAGAGTTGTGGTGACCTATTGTTCACTGAGCACAAATATTTAGTTTAGTAATAATATTAAAAATGTAATACTTCACAGTTTACATCAAGCAAAATGATGTGATAATAATGACCAAAGATGAGCAGACAAAACATAATCTCTGCATTTTGCTAAGAAAATATTACCAGAATATACTGGTACATTTTTGTATTATTTCCTGTGTCATTATTCTAAAAATAAGAAATAAGCCCTTGGAAAGCCCCAAGGTAGAAGTCTGGTAGCTTAACTAAACTCAACCAAATTTGAACAATTTCCCT
>NC_051419.1:7925805-7925882 GCF_015228065.2 Penaeus monodon
TAGGAGCTACACCAATCTCAGTATAACCAGTCCTGTCAACTGCATCTCCATGATCTGATGCAAGGACCTTGTCCTCC
>NC_051419.1:7926398-7926484 GCF_015228065.2 Penaeus monodon
TAGTGTTGTATTGCATTAACAGTAAATGACAGATTTACCCATTTTCTAGCCAGCCTCATTCCTAAATTCCCAGGCTAAAATGCCAC
>NC_051419.1:7926789-7929000 GCF_015228065.2 Penaeus monodon
ATCATGAAAGGAATAATTATTATTTCTAAATCACGCCAAACTGTAAGACTGGTACATGAGATACCCATTGCCAGACAATGCCCTGGTGGGCAATTGTACACAAAGCTTAAGTTTCCCAGTGCATGCCACACTCAGCAAATTTCTGCTCTGTCATGAAAGGGTAAATACATATTATATATTTTCTATGATGGTTATAATTTTCCATATATGAGACAAAACTATCAATGCTTAGTAAAATTGTATTATTTTTGTTGCTTTACTATTTGCTTGGAATACTGGCCATTCTTGCAAAATGAGATATTATGTTGGAAAAAATAAATCCAGGTGCAGTACCACACCAGAGTTCAATTATAATTAGTCCTGTGCCAGTAAAAGTAGGAGCAGCCACAGGCACTTTTTACATAAACACTAAAGGAAAAGGATCAAGTGGAAAAAGCAAGGAAAATCTTCAGAATTTCTACATTACATCTTGCAGTTAACAAATTCATCCCCATAGGCAGTAAAGAGTTCAATAACTAAAGAACAGGATAACATATATACTATCTATCTCACTTGAAACATATGTCCCACTATATTACTTAAAAACACATATATTTTTGTGTGTGTGCTTATGTTTAAACAACCAAACAGACACATTAAAAAAAGATACTCAAAGAATTTCAAGCAGGTGGGTGTGGTGGCCAGTGATCTTTCATGTGACAGGAGGCACTTAGAACAAAATACTAATAGTGAAGACAAGTTTGATGGTCTCTTGTAAATGATAAAAAACAGTGTAAATACCCAAGAATGTAGATGGAATATGTACTACAAACTTTCCTAAGCCTACTTGAAGTATCAGACTACAGTATCAGGTAAATGGGTAAGGATTAAGAAAAATATTTGCTTTCATCTGAGTCTTGCCAAGTGGATAGCATCGTGTGTTTTGCTTCTTTACGCATACACAAGAAATCAATATAATAGGTGTTATATAAAAGAATTATCTAAATATAAAACACTGAATTTGCATCTCAAGAAAGTACCAGAAAGGGTTGTGATTATGAAGAAAAAGCTGTCAAATATATTTGCAACTGGTGAACAATTTTGTTGTAAAAGTATAAGAAAAAAGATAAGGAATTAGTGAAGTTGTTACGTAACTTAAACATATATGATTTCTTGGATAATGTGTAGTATTTCAGACCTACAATTTACACTAAAAGAATAAATACTTTTCAGATAAAATATCAATATACATTTTATCTATGACACTTTCCAAACAAAAGTGATAAAAAAACTGCATAAAAAAATTGAAAAAAGTATATAAAAATTCTGAAACAAATGTGTATTCATTGTACACTAGCTTTACACTTTTTAATCACTATAATTTCATCCATTAATTTTCATTAATGGAACATCAAACCAAATAGACAAAAGAAGACCCAACAGTACCCAACTGACACTTACTAATAACATATAATACTGTAGTCATTCTTAACAGCTGCATCAAAAGCATTTTGCATTTTTGCATACTGACAGATCAGTGTGAAGTACATCAATACTAATATACACTGTTGGAAATAATAAAAATTTATCACTATTACCACTACATATGTGTACTACATTACAGGTGCATCATAAAAACAAGCCTTTGGTGTGTGCTTGATGTGCACTGTTATCCAAAGCTGCAATAACATGTTAACTCCTTTTGTCCCACATATCTTCTATGTTACACATATCCGTGAAAAACAAAGTGCAGAATAGTAAAGCAGATATAAGGGAACAATGTGCAGTTTACTTTCAATGGTCTTCACTCTTGTTAACTTACTTCTATAATCTTTAATGTCAAGAAGGTACGGCACCCTTCTAAACACAATATGACAGGGTGATGCGTGCCCTGAAAGACAGCTTTCGATGGATCACAAATGTAGCAATGATAAAGGTATTCTACATTGCTTGGATCATTTTCTTTCTTTTTCATTTCATATGTAGATTGCATTCCAAGATGTATTATATATTAATAAAAAATCAATCATATGGCAATAGTCTGATCAACCATTACTATTATGAACACATTTATAATATGAAAACACTGAACATTTCAACCCCCTAAAAATACATTTCAAATTCTACTATCAAAATTATGAAATAAAAATGCATTTATGACTATATATTTTCTTTTCTCACTTTTTAGGGTTTCATTTCCCTTAATGGAATGTACAAAATTGATCATAACTT
>NC_051419.1:7929269-7930056 GCF_015228065.2 Penaeus monodon
CTACTTCTATTGGAGCAAAAGAGCTACAAAACTATTTATAGACATTCAAAAGTGCTTCCTTTACTTTACAACTTCTCAAAACAATTATGCATTGTTCTTCTTCTACCAAAGCATAACATAGAACAAACACATACAAGAAATCCAAAAATCCAAAATACATCCTCCTACCCTGAAAAAACAAAACAAACCAGCTCACTGACACCATCGAGGTTCCGCTGGTAGACCTTGCTATAGCTGGCGACGGAAGTGACATCGCTCAGGGGTGGCGAGGATGGCGTTAGATCGTTGAGCGTCAAATAGACCTTAAGGATGCTTAGGACCCGGCTGTTGATTCCTCTCACCTTTACTAAGTCGTCTATACTTTTAAAGGGACCTTTCCTCTCTCTAGGGGGTGGAGTGGGTGGGGTTAACATGCTTGGTTTATAATAATAAATTATTACTACTGCTAAAAAGAAAGAAAGAAAGAAAAAGTACATATTTTTGACAAATGTATATAGGAAACTGAACAGCTCCACATCATCATAGAGTATAATTGATAGATTTTGAATAAATCATCAAATGGTATAAATGAAAATGTTTAATTGCATCTCTAGCATTTCGTCATTTCTTCTCTTTCACGTTTTTTTTTTTTTTTCTTGTAATGAACTCTGTTGTTCAATATTACTATCAACATTAGCATTAGTTAGAATGAACATGAAATAAAATAATATAAAATTAACAATACTGATGATACTAACGTTTAACTAATACCAATAATATTATCATACCAAATAAAATAATCATACCA
>NC_051419.1:7930130-7930459 GCF_015228065.2 Penaeus monodon
TCATTCTAATCACCATATGTCCCACCTGTGTTCAACAATATTGGCTGCCATTTCTTGATTCATCCCATGCACGTTCATGAGCTCGAAGATAGATGCTGTATTGACATTTATGACTCTCACTGGTGAACCACGTATACTTCTGCCTCCTTGTGACTGGGACTGCGATCTTTGTGACCGGATTGATTCGCAACTCAGTGAGTCTACACTCTGAGTTCGGGAAGAGGAACGACTGGAAGGAAGAAAATGTGATCTGAAAATAATTATAGATTTTAACCGCCATAGTCTTAGCCACCATGACTGTTGCTGTTTGCATAATGGGCTTGCTAATG
>NC_051419.1:7930498-7930663 GCF_015228065.2 Penaeus monodon
TCTCTGATGTGTAAAACTAGGTTTTGAAATGCTATCAATTATAATCTGCCTTAGAGTATTTTGAAATAAGAAACCTGTAATATCATTCTTAGGGGCTAAATTTGTGTCTCAAATTGGTGAAATATTGTAAAAACTATAAACAAACAGGAAAACAAGGTGATTGTA
>NC_051419.1:7930826-7931309 GCF_015228065.2 Penaeus monodon
TATAACATCTTACCTGGAAGATTTCTTTTTGACAGTGATTTCATTTTTAAAATTCTGCAGCTTGTTAGCGCCAATGCCCGACACTAGCGCCAGATCTTCGACTCTCCGGAAGCCCCCAATTGTATTGCGGTAATCGACAATATTTTTAGCCACGGACCTCGACACTCCAGGAAGAGTCATGAGTTCTTCCTCGGGCGCAGTATTGATGTTCACCAAATTAATCTTTTGGTGATGAGGAGAGATAAAACATTAGTCAATAAAATGAAAACAAAGTGAAACACTGATAGTTGGGGGAAGGGTGCCACTGCACATAATTTCAGTTCTAAAGGTAATATGACCTCCAGACTATAAAATAAGTAATGAGAGGATATAAAAGAATATCAGTAAAGTCTGTAACTTATTCTAACCACATCAATGTAAGCTTATTAATAGGGGGTAATTGTTAAGAGCAACTCAACAAATAGACATGAAATGATGAATGAG
>NC_051419.1:7932437-7932832 GCF_015228065.2 Penaeus monodon
AAAGCAGATATAAAGTTATTTGTATACTTATCTTTATATTACCAAATCTCCTCCCCAAAGGATGGCTTAACTCACCTTAGCATCATAGTCCAAGAGATTGAAAGCAGCCGACAAGTCCCTGGCCTTCCGTCCCCTCCCGAATTTTGAGCTGACCCATGATGTTGTTGAAGATCGGCGCCGCAGGAACTTCCGGTTTGACGCCTTCTCAGAGATGTTCTCAGCTAGCGACAAACGCCGTTCAGTGACTGCAACAACATGTGGATAGGTGAACTTATAAACCCAACGTCACTCTTCTTATAAGCCGTAACTCTTTAAAGATAAAGAAGGGTTAACGCACATGTGGACCTCAAATGTGAAAAAAAAAGACAAACCTAAGAAATTTTTAAAACATTTTC
>NC_051419.1:7932853-7932990 GCF_015228065.2 Penaeus monodon
GTTCCTTACCTATTTCCCCATCAACTGCATCTTGGTTCGCTGGGGGGAGCTCCCCGCTTGTGCACTGACCCATTCTTAAGGCTAAAACGTCTTCTTGACACTAAAGCACAAACTGAGGAAGAAAGTCAAGTAGCAAG
>NC_051419.1:7933514-7934111 GCF_015228065.2 Penaeus monodon
CACCTATATGGATTCTCCATTTCTAATATTTGGGAAGTGTCAATTATGGAACCCCTACAGATTTTACTATCGATAGATGACAAGTGCTAAAAATATATATATCATCCAAAGGTGAAGAAAAACTGTCAAAGACTCTTTTTCTTTTTACCTGATTTTACCTCCATTTCACAACTAACCACACAACTTAAAAAAAAAAAAAAAAGAGTCCCATTAAAGAGTACTCAAGACCACCCAAAACAAGTCTTCTCTCACAGACCTGATTCATGTCTGTCCGACGTCACAAGAACAGACCCCGGTCAGCCTCGCAGTCAGAGCTCGGGTCTACATGCCGACTCGCCACACTGATCATTTTCCCATTCTTTTCCGAGTTGTTCTCAGAATCTACCTGGAAAGGGGGGAATACTATCATTATCATAATTATTACTGTTTTTTTTTTTTTAGACTCTTCAAAATGCGTTTAAAAACATTTACAGTAGATGGCAGTAGAGATTCCTTCTGAACGCTTGGTGAATACTGGATGGCCAGAATAGATGTAGGACAGACTAATGTGTTGAAAAATGGATGAATATAATTTGCACTGATGGAATGATGGAGATA
>NC_051419.1:7934359-7934700 GCF_015228065.2 Penaeus monodon
AATAAAACAAACAAAAAGAACTTTCCAGAACTTACACGCAGAAAGGTCACCAAAAAAGAAAAAAACAGAGAAAAGAGTTACACAGTCAGAGAGAGTATAAAAAAAGAAAAAAAAAGGAAGCCAAAGAAATGAGACATAAAGGAGAAATGCAAACAGGTGACATGAGAAGAGAAAAAAAAAAATATATATATATAGTTTTTAAAAGTAATATTGATTATAGTAAAATAACAGCAAACACAATAGTATAATTCTTCCCTTTCCAAATGAAGCTAATATTTAACATCTACAAGTAATTTCATTACAAGCACCAAGAAAATAGTTCTACAAATGCATTTTCTTGC
>NC_051419.1:7935007-7935270 GCF_015228065.2 Penaeus monodon
CCTCCAATTACAGCAGTGAGAGGTGAAGAGCGACCATCTCTGCGAGTGAGTTAGGGATTATGAAACCTTTCCTAGCTCGAGAGATTTGGGTCAAAGTCATGCATGGGGATTTGTGCTTTGCCAGGCCCGTTCCTTACGTAAATCGGATTACAAGAAGAGGGGAAGGGATTCTTTGTAAATGCAGAAGGAAAAACAAAAAGCACAATAAATGGATTTAAGGATTTTCCATAATGTTTCCCTATATTTGATATTGCTTCCTGTAA
>NC_051419.1:7935295-7935367 GCF_015228065.2 Penaeus monodon
ACGTTTCAAATCATTGTTTACGAATCCTGGGTTTTCTGGCTTTAGACGAGTTTCAAAAGTATCAAAGTTCAG
>NC_051419.1:7936410-7938013 GCF_015228065.2 Penaeus monodon
AGCAGTATTAATGGATTTGCATTATTTTGGGGGAACATTACTACTCTACATAGACTACCATCAGCAGTTTCCAAATCATTTTTTTTTTCAAACTGCAGAAAAGTTTTTTTTTTAGCAAGGAAATTCATAAGTGGAGGACAATGAAGTCTAGGAATAATACTCTTCTCTTCACATACACACAAACACATTATCTTGATAGATATTTATCTCTGATGCCTAATACCAGGTATATGTATATTTCTCTAATTCTGCTTCCTTCCACAAATATACCCAAAATACTTACATAACTTGTAGGTTAAGACCTCAAAGATGAGGGAGCAGACACAAAAACCCCACACAGAAACACACACTTCCACCCACAAAACAAGGCCAACACAGTGAGCAAAGATATCCCACACTAAAATAGGGTTGCGATAGTGACACCATCTAAACACATCTTATCAACAAGGATCTGGTAACCCCATGGTGGTACCTCACCTTCCCTTATCAGCATCTATCTTTTGTTATCTGTGTATCGAAAGACTTTGTAAATCCTGTACAACTTGGCCTCACAAAGATTACATGTATTCAGTTGAACAAAGGAGTTCTTGAACATGATTTACTCACTGCATATATGCATTAAACAGCACAATGAATAGTATTTTTTTTTTTTTTCTTAATACTCTCTACTGAATTTACCACAGAACTTACATTTATAAAAGAAGGCTACAGAATAGAATCAATTTCATTCCACCTCAAATACACAGCCTATAAGACAAACCCTACTTTCCAATCATGTCCAGTTATTAATTACCAATCCTCATGTACTTCTTCTACATGACTTCAAAGTTTCCCGGTTATATAAAAACAAATAAAGCCATACCCAGTGATTCATATTATCTACACAAAATACAACTGTACAAATCTATTTACTGTGCTAATGAAATATTATCCTGAAGTGGGCTGTGTAATGATAATGAAGACTTTTCATTAACAAGCAAAAAAGTCATCAACCTTTCAGAGTTTTAATTTATGTAGATAAAAACAAAACTTTGTAAATACAAAGTCATACATTCAAAACATCACTCAGACCAAAAGTTTATCTGGTAATTATTCGTTGACGTTGTACATTTGCATTCAAGTTTTCGGTCCATTTTTTCCTGGATTTGCAGCCACATTAACAAGAGTAAAAGGACAAAATTATCTAAAATATACGTTACAGAATTTTGTCAGTACCAGCTGATATAGAGCTTGGTTCCTTTTCAGTTGCAAATATCCCAATCAAAAAGTGAAATGTTCGAGCTCGTCTCCTTTTATGACCATAATCTTTATGTGTGCTACATCATGCTGTTGAGTCATATTGGCAATGATTTTCATTAATCACTATTAGATTCACGTCAACTTCGCTTACTACAGTTTCACTACACATATATATAGTAAAAAATGTATAGTATCCACCTATCATATATATTCTAAGAGTACGCAGCATGCTGATAACATATTAACAAGTCTACTGCATAACAGAGAAGCATCTCAGAGGAAATGCAAATACCAATCACAATGTAATAGAAGTGCATGCCTTATATACATGAGCAGGAAAGTGAATAAAACCTGAGAAGGGCTG
>NC_051419.1:7938318-7938563 GCF_015228065.2 Penaeus monodon
CACATTCCTTTTCACTTCCAATGGCCCAATTCACCAATACCTTCTCTCTTCCTCTAACATTTTAGAAGAAAAGATAAATACAACTGCAATTATCTATGGGCCATGCAGCATACAGCTAATTATCGCAAACAAAGAACTATTAACATTCCACCGCAGCACAACATGTTAATTACTGCAGGAAAGCCGTGGGAGAAATTAATATGTCTCTCTTGAAGGCAAACTTGGTAGAACAATAACCATAATGG
>NC_051419.1:7939223-7939351 GCF_015228065.2 Penaeus monodon
TGCAACTTTAGGAAGCCCAGTTCATATAGACATTTAGTAACCAAATGAAATGCAATGACATTGCTTGTCACTTCCTTTCTACAGAAATGTCTGAAAGTGATTTCCTATGCTTAGTATTATCATTGTTC
>NC_051419.1:7939647-7940021 GCF_015228065.2 Penaeus monodon
GACTTAATGATTCAATTTTATTAAAAAGCACAGTATTAAGCTGGAATACATTTTTTTTCTTATTTTTTTCATAGCAGGTATATAAAAATAAACAAATACAATTTGCAAAGGCCTCTGCATCAAGTATATTACACAGCACAGCTAGGCTGTAAACCTCCCAGGCAATTCATCTTGATATGTGGGACCAATTCAAGCTCTATCTTGACAGAATCTATGCTCCTGAGATTTACTGGCTTCTGGTACAGAGGCCATTGTGAATGCTTGGCACTGCATCATGACTGTAGACTGTAGGCCTTAGTAACATTTACCTATAATTCTTTAATTGTTGAGTAAATTGAAATTATAACGACAAGTTAACATTAAACAATATTGAC
>NC_051419.1:7940210-7940857 GCF_015228065.2 Penaeus monodon
GCAATTAATTCAATGGTAATATAACAAGCAAATATATAATTGTTAAGAAGACATCCACAGTTCCATTACTAGTCATGGACACTAAATAATGATAATGGCACCATAAAATATTAAGAGGGTATCCATCATGACTCACATGCACTGCTTAACACAGACTAACAAACCTGTAACATATATATTCTAACAAGATCCAGCTCACAGCCCTTCTTGACGATTCATTATCAAACAAGGTACCAGCTTAAGCTCTATATTACTAGAATATATATAGTCGATGCTTAATTGTCTTTGCCCGAGCATGAAAAGGAAAAGTTGCTTAACTATTACCAAATCATCTCAAATTTACAAGAAAGTTCCAACTTTTAACAGAATATACATGGTGGAGGTTTACTGGCCTTTGCTGGGACATAAATTGTCTAGGTCACAGTATTCTTATGACAATCTACCTATTAAGTATCTGGCTTTTATTGTATGATAGTCATAGCTCTTCACAGTATATTTCAAGAGTATCTAGTGAGAACACAGTGAATAAAATTATATAAAAAAGTCCCATTCAGAAAGACACCTTGGAGTCTTCTAAACTTTTATGGATACATTATATATTTTATTTGACAAATTTAAAGATAATTATACTGACAACTTGTATGTCA
>NC_051419.1:7940898-7941303 GCF_015228065.2 Penaeus monodon
CTTTTAGTATGCAAAAACCAACCATGCTGATAATATTGGCTCTGATAGCTAAGAAGGGTATAAGAGTGTCAATGATATTATGAGACAAACACAGAAAAACATACTAATAACAATGATATATTACACCAATAATAACCAAATAATGACGCATATGATTTCCTGAGGTTACACTCCTACAATCTCCAAATAGGGGATCATATCATGGTTTCACAAGACCTGTTAATCACAGTGGTGTGGCATCAAGTAATTATTGTCGTCTCTGGCATTCAGCCTTTGCCAAATGCACATAAACCTCATAGATTTATTCATCTTGCACAGTCATTTGCCTAACGTTGTAAAAATTATTACGGCCAATATCATCACTAAAGTAGGTTTCTGGTAATGAAATGATTAGGTTGGGGTCAG
>NC_051419.1:7941684-7942269 GCF_015228065.2 Penaeus monodon
CACATCATATACGTTTTCACAAAATATACATTTCCACGACAATAAAACTCTACTAATTATCCAAGTATAGTGGCTTGAAGTCCCCTTGGCTCGGATATGAATACCAATCAAACACGGAAGAACAAATTAAATAGAACAGATCTCGTCAACAAGAACCTTGAAAATCCTTACATTAAGTCTACGGAAATTCTTAATTCCTTTCTTCATCAAAATCCACCTCACCTAGGTCATTACTGTGATGAAAGTTTATGCAACTGACTTCCTAAATATACTATCATACTCACTGTTCAATGGGGTAAGTGTAATATCCCTTGCATAGGTGGTTTTTGTGAGTATTTGACAGGAAAGCGGGACACTAACAACCTCTCTCGCCGGTGTCAGACATTCGACTGGTGAAATCTTGTTATTGTAAAGGGGTAACGGATCTATTTATATTTTTCTCCTAGCTATGTGTCATCAAACAGAAGAGAAAGAAAAGGTTAACATTCTTATAAAAATTAAAAGATATATTTTATGTGATTTTTAGAAATATATATTAACATGTGTGTGCTTGTCTGTCTGTAAATTTTTGATTCCTCCCTCTCT
>NC_051419.1:7942966-7943608 GCF_015228065.2 Penaeus monodon
TCCTATCTCCACTTGTTTCTACAAACGATAAAAAAGGAAAGAAGAAGAATTCACCATATTACTCACTGACTTTTGACCTCCTCCGCTGACTCTGTTCAAATTTTGACAGACAGCATATCGCGGTGTACAGGCTGTACATTGTTCACGGTGCACATGCACTAAGACCGGAATTCGTGCTATTTTGTCGCGTGCTGCTTGTGTCATTAACACGCTCTTTACGTTTTCTTTTCTATCCTGCAGTCTAGTAGGTTTGATTAGGTGGAAAATAAAGGTGCCATTCTCCGTTGTTTGTGAATAACCTGCAAGTAAACAGACACAAAACTTTGAAATCCTCGAAAATAGGTTCGCGCGTGGCACCCTCTATACCGAGATTATTATTCATGTTGGTATTTACTTTCTCGGTTCTGAAGCTGGGAATAGATATGTATCCCGTGTCATTCCGTGCATGCCTTTGCTGATCCTATTTACACCAAGGGAGAAGGTTACAATATCATAAGAACCTGGTGTTGATTGGAAATATATAGAGTTTGCGAGTGAAACCGCAGATTGCGTTAGTGCATCATCCAAGTCTCGGCGGGTGCACTTGCACTTGAACAGTAAGCAGAGACATCCGTACACACGATGAGTCACGCGAAACCCGAA
>NC_051419.1:7943991-7944102 GCF_015228065.2 Penaeus monodon
TGAAATATTAGAATATGAATAATGACACGTGGGCGAGATTTGAGAGTTGAAGATGGAGCACTGTAAGGAAATAATCTAGTGAAGCTTATGTATTTGCGGGCTGGGAGAGGC
>NC_051419.1:7946859-7947220 GCF_015228065.2 Penaeus monodon
TTCCTCCGTAGGGATTTTACCTTCGTAGCACAGAGCATGAAACGGGTCTATTTCCAGTGATCATTATATAACTTCACGTCACCCTTTGAGTCCTTTTAGACCCTACAGTAGGCCTCTGTACCCTGCTGTGTTTCCACTGCGATTTTCTCCCTTATCACGTAGACCCAATCCATGTAGGCCTACTACCTGGTTGTACCGGTGTGTGTTAATATTCTTATCTTGCACGTTGGGGATCGAAACGTTATGTTATGCGCCTGATGATGGAACGCAGGAAGGTTTCGAAATCGTTTTGTTTTGAAAACAGCTATTTTGTGTATTGTAGTTTTTTCAGTCACGTTGTGCATCGTTTTTTTATTGTTAT
>NC_051419.1:7948270-7949060 GCF_015228065.2 Penaeus monodon
TTATTGTTGATATCATGAGTGTTAATTAAGTGACTAATTGGTAACAACTTTTACAAATTATATTCCATTTTACTGTAATGCAAGACCACAGCAAGTCGCACAAACACTGAATTAGAAACAAAACACTAGGGTATATCGTGGAAAAATCTGGTCAGACGGCAAAATATATCTACAATACCCTTCACCCAAGTTAAATTCTTACGAGCACTGGCCGTTCAGTATTTCCAGTTGTGAAAGGACGCCTAATATTATACAAACAGCTAATACTAATCCTTCACTGTGGCTGAATCCTCGCACTAGTGAAGACTGTTGTAGATGTTGAGTGTTTAAGGTTTCTTGTCGTACGTTTATTAAATGAAACGTTGTTATGTCATGTGCCAGTGTTTACCTTTTCTTTCTGAGCACCTGGCTATACCAGAATAATAATATATGAAATTATTTACTTAAGCACACATTTTTACGTAGTCTTCAAAATTCACTTTATTTTTGTTTATTCTTTGATCTCGTATTTCCACAGGTCACATGCTTAAATCTCTAAGTATATTTTGCAGGGTCCGCTTGTACTATATATAGGAAGCTAAATTATACTTTCAAGATCGTTTTTTTTTTAAGTTGACAAACGAAATAAAGAGGGATTCAATTCCGTGAGATTTGCGAAGGAGCGGCCTTTGTTTTCGGCAATTTAGATCTGTCTTAACTGGTCATTCTAACTGAAAGCTAACTGTTTGGACCGGATTACTTGTAAGCAATGACAAGCATTATCGCGTCACCAGCATTGTGGGCCTCGTCT
>NC_051419.1:7949200-7949509 GCF_015228065.2 Penaeus monodon
GAATCACTTCGACACTTGATCTTATTATATGGAATGCTGTTCATACCCTGTAGTTTTAGTTCTAATTGTAGTTGTATGACCATATCATTAATTCGATCTGTGAACTCCTGCCCCCCGAATAGCAGCGTTGCTTCGGACCCAGTTAAAAATGATGCGTCTTCTCTACCGGGAATTAGCTATGCGATGGTGAGAACAGATTAGGAGGCAGGTGCTGTTACTGGGCATGTTTTGCTACAGGCTGTCAATAGCTGCCCTTGAATCTGTGTAATGACATGCACCCTTTCTGAAAGCATGGACTAAAGCTTTCAT
>NC_051419.1:7949884-7950265 GCF_015228065.2 Penaeus monodon
CCCATGACAGAGAGAAAATTTTACTTGCATTTACCACTTCCTTTCATCAAGAAAACTCAAATAACGATGAAGTAAACCAGGCGGAAGTCGTGAAGTATGACGTAATACTGATCGTCTTAGGGATCAGATAGTGCCCTCATATAAATCACTTCGATAAGTATGTTTGACTGTCATTCTTTATGGATAGGATTTGTTACCGTATAACTCGACGCCATAACCTATAAACTTGGCTCAAGCACCGGATCCAAGACCTTTTAAAACGATTCCAAGGCGAGTTCATTTTCATTCTCATTTTTTATTCTTCGCACCAATGTAGAAGAGAATGAAAGGAAAAGGAGAAATAAGAAAAATTAAATGGACTTCCTGTGATTTGGTATGACA
>NC_051419.1:7950567-7950752 GCF_015228065.2 Penaeus monodon
AGCTTAGTAATCTTGAATACAGAGCAGATTCAACATGTAAATAATACGTGGCAAATAATTCACTATTTATTACGGCTACACCTGGTTATCATTATCTATTAAGGTCAATAACGTTAGGCAAATACATTATCCTACCTTCGTCACTTCGTCCCTGCGACTGGTCATGCGGGCTGCCGAACTGTATA
>NC_051419.1:7951017-7952518 GCF_015228065.2 Penaeus monodon
GATGCCATTTTGCCGTCGATTTTAAAGGCTCATCAGTTAGCCCCTTCTCTCTTACTCTGACGATTTACATGGGAGAGAAACTAGGGTCTGTTTCAACCATGTATGGTGAGTTATAGTACACTGGCATGAGCAACCTGGCACCATAAACCACCAGGAACTATCCTCCACCCAGACTAATGAAGGAGGCAACTGGAGCATTTATTTAGAGTCGAAGGCAGCAAGCTTCAGTCTTCTTGTGCTTGTTTAGGTTCACAAACATAATAACAAAGGGTGTCCTGAAGTAACCTTGTTCATCAAACCCCCAAATGTTTTAAGTAACCCACTGATTATGAGACAGGGTAAGGAACACCAAAGAAGAGATTCTGCGTGTTTAATTAAGCAAACGAATTGGGATATCAAGAGAAATAAATTACACGGTAAAGTTACAACAATAATTACAATCACACCAAAGCCTTGTATAGCGTAGCGATTACAAATTACAAACAGTTTAAGGTCACTATAGTTCACGGTAAGTAAGCTTTGAAATATCGAAGTGACCGAGCTAGCACAAGGGTCAAAAGTGGTGCAGAATGTACGACCTGCAGTTGGTGGTGATGGCGAAGTGATGGTGGGTTTTCGGAGCAAAGATGAAGATGGCGATGTTTTATTCATCTCTTCTGCCTTGGTGCTACTGTCATTTCAGAATTCCAGAACAAGTCACGCCACGTCGGGAACGGAAACAAGTCTGAACTACCGCGTTAACAGGGGAATGGATAACAACAGGCGGAAGGACTGTGGAAGAGTTTAAAGCTGCCGATCGTTGGAAAAAAACGCTCGTGTGGCCGCCCCTTAAAAGCGACACAACCTGGATTTTGCAGGCGTACTGCAGGTGCAACGTAGACAAAGCTTCGAAATCCAGATCCGTGATAATTCCCCGGAGGTCTAGGTAAAGCAGGACTCCTTGGTAATTTATCGTTAACGAGCAAAAATTCGCCCGTACGCAAGATTCACTTTTGGAGGAGTACGAGGTCATAGAGTCGAGAACAGCATTCCACTACAGCTTTTTAAAGAGCTGGTCCAACAGATGACTTACTCCCCTTCCATCAATATATTTTTATATTTGTTTGTGTGTCCTTTGTCTTGTTCCTTCTTGCTTTGCGAACGTTTTGCCCTTTTTTTTAGTTTACAGCTGGTACCTCTCCCTTTCCCCCGGTGATTTTAAACCACGCCGTTCACTGTAGGTCTCGCTCTCCTTCCTCAGATGATTTCAAATTGACTTGTAATTTACAGTTTAATAACAGTTATAGTGCTTCTACCGATAAGTTTTGGAAGCATTTTACCTCAGATCTCACCTCCAGAAGTCTATCATCTCGTTGGGTCGCCAGGAAAAGTGAATATCCGCCTCGGCAACATCAGAAGAACATAGATTCTCGATATAATTGAAATTTGGTTGTGTCCAAATGTGATATGAGCTGGTTTGACCGGTGACTGTACTAAATTGCCGGTGAATTGGGCTTGCTTT
>NC_051419.1:7952821-7953083 GCF_015228065.2 Penaeus monodon
AAACATATATGATAGCTACTGCTTCGGAATTTAGTTTTCTGTGATTACAAAATATTTACATTTTCTCTAAGAGAATAAAAGGGTAACTAAACCTTTTGTGAGTGCCTCTAATCAATATCCTTTATCAATTTATATATTGATTTTTATCTCTATATTCTGATGTTAAAACTCATAATCAGAAGAAGAGGATTGGTAGAACTTTCCTTTGAATGAGCCGAAAAATATATAGAAAAATAATGTAATGTAGGGCAGCTTTAAAGGT
>NC_051419.1:7958093-7959207 GCF_015228065.2 Penaeus monodon
ATTTTACTTTTAAGAATAACCTTAACTACAATTTTTAGTTTGTAATTCAGGGTATAGTGATATGTAGATCTAAATCACAATGGATGTTAATAAATGTCAGTTGTTTATTTTTGTGCCATCATTATAGATCCATTTTTTAATTATATTTTCTAGATCAACACTGTTTACAATTTTTGAGTTTGTATGTGTTTGTATTTCTTATTTGAATATCAGTCTTCAGGTTTTATTCACATTCTAAGTGTGGTTAGGAAAATAACATACTTGTAGTATGTCTAAAGTTTATCAGTCTAATTAGATACAAAATGCCTTATATCAAAAGTTAAAACATCTATAGGAATATATCTATAAATGTACATACTGACATATATTGAACATAATACAATTTAAGTTTATACACACGCTTGATATATTATGTAAACATATCTCTATGTATCTGTCTATATAAATGTAATGATAATAATTATAAAATAACATTGGAAGCACATAATTCAGGAGCTGAAAACATACATCATAGTTTGTACATTAGGTAGATATGGACAAAACCAACGTTTGTATATGCACTTACAGTAATGGCAGATGCCGTACCAAAGTCTGTCGTTTTCTACCATGACTTTGAAACCTGCGTCACGTCATAGATGTTCCATTACGCAAAGTCCTGGCTTTATAAACGCAACTGATAATCGGCATTTTTTTGGTTTCATAGTTCAGGGTTGTATAAGTGACGTTACGGAGATGAGATTCCTCATTCCTTTCCTTTCGGGTGACTGAAGTGTCTGTTGTCTCTCTACCATCACAGTCATAGTTCATTTGCTCCTTAAAGCTACCTTGGTACTACTGGTTACCGTTAACCGTCACGCGTACCCTGAGTAGGTGTTTACCAGATGGACAACCCGGAACCTATGCCTTTTAGGTCTCTTGGCATGACCAGATTTATATTGACGTCTTACCGGGGCATAGTTACAGTAATACATGATTTAGAGTAATGCATGATTTAAAACGATACATGATTTAGTGTAATATATAATTTAAAACAATACATGAATATGAATAATTTCAAAATTCCTAGGTTAAATAAGCTGTCTGGCTCTAACTTATATTACATTGAATTATTATA
>NC_051419.1:7959329-7959409 GCF_015228065.2 Penaeus monodon
TTTTGTTTTATTTCCCAGAATTGGGGGTCCCAAGGCTGCCCTAGCCCCTTTCGTATTTGAAAAAGTTGGAAAAAAATTTA
>NC_051419.1:7959582-7959720 GCF_015228065.2 Penaeus monodon
TTCCCGGGCTAGTGGTATACAATAAAAATTCTAAGGGAAATTTGAAATGTGAGAAAGCTTACCTATTTTTTTTATTCCCACACGGTTCGGGGAAAAAAAAAGGATGGGGAAAAAAGGGAATAAGAACAGACGAGGAGG
>NC_051419.1:7959923-7960742 GCF_015228065.2 Penaeus monodon
CCAGTTGTCCAGTGATTACGCTTTTTTTGGCGAAAAACCCCCGTCCCATTTTCCCTCCGGGGAAAACCCAAAATTTCCCCCATTATTTCATACACTTTATCACAAAACCCTTTCCCCATCCCTCATTTTTAAAACCTGCCAAAACACCCCCCCAAGATTACCCTCAATCCTTCCATTTTACAAAAACTTTCTTTTTTCTAACACATTTAACAACACTGTCCTATTATCTATTACATGTAACAACACTGCCTTTTTATCTATCACACGTAACAACCGCCCCTTTTTTCTTCACAGTAACAAAAAAGCCCTTTTTTCTATTCAAGTAACAAACCCCTGCCCTTCCATCTTTTCACAGTAACAAACCCCACCCTTTACTGTCCAGTTAAAAAAACAGGGCCCCTTTTATTTTTAAAAAATAACAACACTGCCCTTTCATATATCACACATAACAACCCTGCCCTTTTATCTAGGGCAAATAACAACACTTCCTTTTATCTACACACGTAAAAAACCCCGCCCTTTACTATGAAAGTAACAAACCCCGCCCCCTTTTTTGTATCCCCACGTAACAAAACCCCCTTTTTTTTCCTATTTAAAAAGTTCATCATCTTACCCTTTTTCGCCGAGGGAGAATATTCGTTCCAAGGCTGTTTCTCCGCACTGATGAACAGGACGTTTGACTGTCCCTTTTGACGAAGTAGAGGCCCGGAAAGGGAGAGGAACACGGCCTCCCGGGGCTCACGGGTTTTCTAAGGGAAAAGCGGGGAAAGGGGTAGAAATTTATAACCCGTTTTAAGTCTGGGCGTCTCTTTGTTAGTC
>NC_051419.1:7961234-7961454 GCF_015228065.2 Penaeus monodon
AATAATAAAAAAAAAAAAATAATGTAATAATAAAATAATGTAATAATGAGGGGGAGGAGGATAAAAAATAATGGTAATGATTTCTAAAAAATATTAATAAAGTGATTTAAAAATAAATTACTATCAATTAATTTAAAAACTAAAAAAATAAAAAAATAACAATGAAAAATAAAAAAAAAAATAAAGATAAACACATTTACATTAAAAAAAAAAACCAAAA
>NC_051419.1:7961864-7962182 GCF_015228065.2 Penaeus monodon
AGCCAGGGCCTTTTCGGGTTTCCCTTCCCTTTGGGGCCCCTCAGCCCGAGGCGCAGCAAAAGGGAAAGGAAATTAGCCCGCGTGTTTTGTAAGCCCAAAAACGTCCCCGGGGGAAAATTTGGCGCCAGGGAAAATTGGTTTTGAGCACAGTAGCCCGATTTCATGGCACCACTGTGCCCAAAAACGGGCGCAAAACTACTAATGTCATTTGTGCTGCCGAGGCTACAACGCACCGGGGAGCAAATCCAAAAATAGGCCCTAAGCAGGGGTGGAGGCGGGCCCACCCAAATTTAAAGAAAGGAAAAAAATCCCTTTTTT
>NC_051419.1:7962799-7963310 GCF_015228065.2 Penaeus monodon
CGTTAAAATGTCGATCAGTGGTAGTCACAACGATTATTCAAATAGGATTATTGCATGTTATTCTGTTTCTGTATAATTAAGGGTCAGACCATTTTGTTTTCCTTTATGAAATAATTGACTTGAATCCTTTTATGGTCAGTTGCTATATGTATAAAGAAAAGAAACGTTAAAGTGTTGAAATATGATGCGACATCAGAGCGAAGTCATCAGTGTTATGAAGAAATTGTCAATAAAAAAAAAAACGCGTATCGTTGAAAGGATCTGGTTAAACATTCTTAAGGATTTTCTTGTGCTTATTATGATAAACTTGAAATTATTCAAAAACATATTTTTTAAAGATACATATTAACAGTGCCAAGTTCCAAATTAAATTTATGAAGATATAAACAGGAAAAAAGAAAATCATTTTGAAAATCAACCTAGCAAAGACCAATTACGAAACTAACCAAGTGAACAGATTAACCACATCATCCTTACTCCTTTAATCCTACAATAACACGCAGTGACATGA
>NC_051419.1:7963398-7963643 GCF_015228065.2 Penaeus monodon
TGTGGTAATACTTGTAGCATCAAGAAGAAAATTGTAATAAAAAACAGTAGAATAAAACGAAACTGCAATAGAACTTACAACTGTATGAGTAATGGGATTGAAGGAAAATGTATTCCTATAGTAGCAGTAGTAGCAGCATTATAAGAAGGAAATAGGAAAGTATTTAAAATAATTGTAAAACAGGTGATTAGGAACATCTGCAACAACCTCGGAAAAAATGAGAAGAAAATATCATATAACATCGA
>NC_051419.1:7963683-7963825 GCF_015228065.2 Penaeus monodon
CATCTCTTACCAATGGCCATCGAGATCCTTCTGACACTGAGAACGGAGATCCTGTGGGATATTTTGTGCATGAAACCACTGTAAACCATGCTGAAGACCCACATAGTTAGGTACGGTAGGGCTGAGAGCAGGCCGTTCTGTG
>NC_051419.1:7964714-7964928 GCF_015228065.2 Penaeus monodon
ACACCAAATAATAATACCCTATTTCAGTGATTAGCATAGTTTGATCGTGATATTAGCTATGTCTTGTGATTCTAACCTACAAATGACCACCAATTTTTTTCTATTTTATACGAGTAATAAATAAAAAAAAATAATCCCCTATTTCAGTGATTAACGAATATATACCATCTAAAATAAAACTAACAGAAAAGAGAAGTAGTTTCAAGAAAATGTA
>NC_051419.1:7965170-7965360 GCF_015228065.2 Penaeus monodon
GAAACTACTGCTCTTTTCTGTTAGTTTTATTTTTGATGGTATATATTCGTTAATCACTGAAATAGGGGATTATTTTTTTATTTATTACTCGTATAAAAAAAAATGGTGATCATTTGTAGGTTAGAATCACAAGACATGGCTAATATCACGATCAAACTATGTTGCAGATCTTAATTTTATGCAACCAGAA
>NC_051419.1:7969019-7969166 GCF_015228065.2 Penaeus monodon
ATGTCAAAATGGTAAATGTTCTTGAGGTAGGTTGGCAGCTGCGTGATGAGCGTGTAGCCGCCCCAATTGTGGCCGACGTGTACTATGATAAGCGACCAAACAGGCAGTGACGTCATCACCGCCCTCCATGGAAAAGGGCCGGTCTGG
>NC_051419.1:7969650-7970609 GCF_015228065.2 Penaeus monodon
ACCTCATTCTTATTATCATCCTTAAAAAAAAAAAATTAAAAGGCTGCAAAGCCGCCTTCTTTCGCTTACACTCCCGCTCTTTTTGCCGCAATGGCGCACAATGTAGTCCTTCTCCTCCTGCGATATCCTAGGGTGCGCCTCCGGGCAGTCGCTCACCAGCAGGAGCCAGAAGGAGGCGCAGAGGAGACCGACGCCGCCGATCACGTAGAACACGAGAGGCCAGCCGCCAAAGGTCCCGGATGCGCAGAGCCAGCCGGTGAGGGGAAGGCCTACCATCTTGCCGAAGTCTAGACCTGGAGGCGAGGGAAGAGGGGGGAGGGAGGCGAGGGAAGAGGGGTGATGGAGGGGAGGGAAGTGGGAGGGAGGGAAGAGGGAGGGAGGGTGAGGGGAGGAGGGGAGGGGGGAAGAGGGAGGTGAGGAGGGGGAGGGAGAGGGAGGGAGAGGGGTGATGGAGGGGAGGGAAGAGGAGGGAGGGCGAGGAGGGGAGGGAAGAGGGGTGGGAGGGGAGGGAGAGGGGTGAGGGGAGGGGAGGAGAGAGAGGGTGATGGAGGGGAGGGAAGAGGGAGGGAGGGTGAGGGAGGGGGGAAGAGGGGTGAGGGAGGGGAGGGAGAGAAGGGGGTGATGGAGGGGGAGGTGAGGGAGAGGAGGAAAGAGGGAGGGGGGTGAGGGAGGGGAGGGAAGAGGGGTGATGGGAGGGGAGGGAAGAGGGGTGATGGAGGGGAGGGAAGAGGGGTGATGGAGGGGAGGGAAGGAGAGGGGATGGAGGGGAGGGAAGAGGGGTGATGGAGGGGAGGGAAGAGGGGTGATGGAGGGGAGGGAAGAGGGAGGGAGGGGTGAGGAGGGGAGGGAAGAGGGGTGATGGAGGGGAGGGAAGAGGGGTAATGGAGGGGAGGGAAGAGGGGGATGGAGGGGGGAAGAGTGGGGATGGAGGGGAGGCAAGAGAAGTGATGAAGAGAAAG
>NC_051419.1:7970633-7970790 GCF_015228065.2 Penaeus monodon
TGTGTATGAACATACATATCAGGAAACGTAGACGCATGTATGAACATAAGATCTTGCCAAGTACACTTACCAGCGAAGACAATGGTGGAGAACTTGGCTCTGTCTGAAGGCGGGATCCAGACCGAAAGAAGGGCATTCATGGCTGGGAAAACCACAC
>NC_051419.1:7972507-7972694 GCF_015228065.2 Penaeus monodon
TCCAGCTTAAAAAATCCTTCCGTACGAGAGCAACCAAGGGACTCTTTTCCCCTCCTCCTCGACCCTTACCGACGCCGCCCCGATGAGCATCCTGACGGCGACGAAGAGTGCCGTCGAGGTCGTGGCACTCATGGGCGACAGGAGGGTCAGGATGGCACTCAGCATGATGCCCAGACCGAACACCTTG
>NC_051419.1:7972729-7972818 GCF_015228065.2 Penaeus monodon
GATGTTGGTCACGATGTACCCGTAGAAGTAGCTACCGAGGAGGAGTCCTTGCGTCGGCTCGTCCCACGCTAGGGCGTCGCCGGGCTGGA
>NC_051419.1:7973337-7973520 GCF_015228065.2 Penaeus monodon
CCGCTCCGTCCTCCGGCGCCGCGACCATGGCGACGATGGCGACGGAGAGGTTGACTCGCATGCATGACATCACGGCGAAGGCCACGAACCCCGCGAGGGCAAGGGTGTCTCGCGCGCGCCAGCACTCGCAAGCCCGGCGGCCTGCAAAGGAAGGAAGTCAGAGAGACTGTGCTCAGGGCTTTG
>NC_051419.1:7973639-7973793 GCF_015228065.2 Penaeus monodon
CCGACTGAGTATGTATGTAAGCGCGTGTGCATCCCTCCCCCGCATTCATGCCAGCGCCAAGCACCCACGCCCACCTTCCTCAACCTTGGCCTCCGTGGGTGCCACCTCTACGGCCCGCTGCATCCCTTCGTCGATCTCTAGATAATTATCATTT
>NC_051419.1:7973823-7974180 GCF_015228065.2 Penaeus monodon
TGTTTACTCCCAATGGATGAGAGAGACTTGGCGGGCGAAATGTCCATTCTGGAGGGGGTTTCTCTTGACAGATTTTCTGCAATGAGGAAATAACATGCCTTTTTATATGTCTGTTGTGACCTATTTCGTTGGTGTTGAAATGCTGATGCCTAATATTTCTTTTTATTTCGATCTATGTCTATGTTTCCCTGTCCTTACGTTTATTATTCATGTATTCATTCTTCTAATTGCTGGTTTATATAATGTTATTATCAAAGTCTCTTTCATGGCACTTATCGTCACCCTAATATCATGTAAAGTCATTATCCGTTCTTATCATCATCACCAAAATTAGGGACAAAGCGATCACGATGCTGG
>NC_051419.1:7974398-7974657 GCF_015228065.2 Penaeus monodon
CAACTAAGAATCGACTGTTTTTAATTATTGTCTCTACCTATTAGTATCAATGACGCTTATTCCTCGGGAACATGTCTAGTGCAGTTTTTGGCGCCAATTGCACCTTTTACATAATTAGCGTGACGTCACAAGCACCTCTAGCGATGCCTTGGCCGCAGTTCATGAAGAGAGTGCCAGTTCAAGCGTGCCAGATGCTATGAGTTGAGAATGTCCTCTTTAGTGCCAATTTTTAAAATATATTCCCAGATAAACTGTTAAC
>NC_051419.1:7974776-7974890 GCF_015228065.2 Penaeus monodon
TGGCTTTTCGTTGGTAATGCAAATATAGAAAAATATCTTGAACATGCAACAATAGATACGTAACTATATTTTAGATCGTGTACCATTGTTATTTCAAAATATTAAACACAGAAA
>NC_051419.1:7976774-7976912 GCF_015228065.2 Penaeus monodon
TGTAAGTCAAAGATTGCACACGAGTCGCATTCTGCTTACTTCAGATCTGTGCTTGTGACTGTCTCCGTCCTCTCCTCTCGGTGCACTGGCAAACACTCTGACATCTCTGCTAGTTCTTGAGTTTTAATCCCTACTCCT
>NC_051419.1:7977158-7977332 GCF_015228065.2 Penaeus monodon
AATAGTGCCAGAGAAATGTTGCCACTTCTCGCACTGTTATCGTCTGTCTGTTTTCATATATTTGTTCATTACTTACTCCAGTCACCCCTTCACCTATCTGCTTACTTCGATCTCAACCATTAGGGAATTATCGTGCAGGACATATTTGGATATTTGCACACACACGCACACACA
>NC_051419.1:7978183-7978321 GCF_015228065.2 Penaeus monodon
TCCTGCATAGCAACCCGCAACGAAGTCCCATGTGCCACGAGAAAAGACTCCGGAGGGCAATGAAATAATATTTTCTTTCTTGTTGAAGTTTATCGTTCTGGGTTGTGCGTGAGCTGTGTTCTGTTGTTGTTGTTGTTT
>NC_051419.1:7981410-7981926 GCF_015228065.2 Penaeus monodon
CATTCCCATACATACCTTTTCTACATTTCATATTATTCTTATGTTTCATTCCTTTCATCTATTCTTAGGATTCAATTCCCTTTATCCATTTTTATGATTCAGTTCCTTTTATCTTAGTCGGAGGATTCAACTCCTTTCACCTTATTCTTAGGATTCAGTTCCTTTTATCTTATACCTCTTATTCTTTCCTCTTTTTCCTTATACTTATTCAGTTCTTTGGATCTTATTATCGTGATTTAATGTAATTTAATTCCATTTTCATTCTTCTTTTTCTCCTTTTGCATCAAGTATCTCCCCTGTTATCATTTTTTATCACTGTTGTCATTCCTGTTAACGGAGATGAAGAATATGTTCTAATATAGATAAATTTTCATCTTCCTCTCGTCCACCACTGAATAAATTCGAATGATAAGACAATATATAGATAGAAATGATAAAAAAGAAAGGATCCGTAAATAGAAGGAAATAGAAGTAAGATCAACATAAAATAAATTAATTCTCTTTTCAGTCTCGATT
>NC_051419.1:7982412-7982582 GCF_015228065.2 Penaeus monodon
ATATGGACATTTATTAACTCGACCTTGAACGTCTGTTTCGAGTGACTCTTGTTCCTATTACTCGTGTTTCTTCCATTCTCCTTTTCTTGTGATTCTCTTCTTCTTCAGTTCTCTTTCTCTTCTTCTTCTTCATAATATTCAGTTCCTTTTATTATGATTATTATTATCAT
>NC_051419.1:7982705-7982822 GCF_015228065.2 Penaeus monodon
GATGTATCTTTTTCTCTACTTCTTCTCAGGATTCAATTCCCTTTCTCTTCTTCTTCTTCTTCTTCTTAGGATTATTTTTGTTTTTCTCTACTTCTTCTCAGGATTCAGGTCCCTCCG
>NC_051419.1:7982882-7983029 GCF_015228065.2 Penaeus monodon
GTGTCTTTTCAGCATTCATTTTTTCTTCTTCTTCTTAGGATTCAATTCACCTACCAATGATAATAATAAAATGATAAGAACTATATCAATGATAAACTCGTTCTTTCGCGACATGATCTTCCATCCTCCTCTGACATGTCATTTTTG
>NC_051419.1:7983310-7983562 GCF_015228065.2 Penaeus monodon
TCCCAGTTTATGACAATAGATAGTAACAGAAGCTCACGATGAATAAAACTTTTCAAAAAGAAATCCTAATGAGGGCTATATTAGCTCTGGAAACTGTGCTAATTATATGATTAATCTCCATCCGAATAAACAACGGATCTGATTCTTTTCAGGTCAGTTATATATAATAAGATTTGTGAGTTTGGTATAAGTTTTCATACACATGCAAAGGGATCGATAATGGGAGGGAGGGGGGAGGGGGGTGATTACGTG
>NC_051419.1:7984766-7984889 GCF_015228065.2 Penaeus monodon
GGAAATTAGACTATATCAGTGTCATTGCAGAATTAAATACAGAATTAACTCTTTCTCTTCCGTAAAAGAATTGTCTTGGAAAAAATAAATGGAATTAAGATTACACATTGCATATTGGATGAA
>NC_051419.1:7984976-7985224 GCF_015228065.2 Penaeus monodon
GTCTCTATGCATTTTTCCTTTATACATAAAAATATAAAATAGTAAAACAAGCAATTTATTCTTCTTGTTTATTCTGAAGTATTGACAAAAAATATAACTATAATAGCTGTTTGCACTGATTACTCCTTATCCGACGGTATACAGAGGCTTCACTGAAATGTCGACTAACTAGAAGGATATTGTTATATGAGCAGTAGTCTAAACTTAAATTTTCCTCCCTATACAAGTGCTTTTACGTTGTCTATTGT
>NC_051419.1:7986229-7986306 GCF_015228065.2 Penaeus monodon
ATTTCTTGTACCTGAATGCCTTTTTACGACTAATATTTCTACTATAAGCTCTACACATCACTCCCTCCTAAGACTAT
>NC_051419.1:7986491-7986861 GCF_015228065.2 Penaeus monodon
ACTTTCGACGTCGCGCCAGACCATCTCCAGACCACAAGCTCTCCAACCAGGACCACGGCGGCCATGAGCGCGCCGATGGTCATGATCACAAACGCCGACGCCATGGAACCCATACTCATGGCAGGGACGGAGGTGGAGGTGGACACAGGTGGTTCGATCCTCCACTTCGTCATGATCTTGTCGAGGATTCCTGTCATCTTCATCCTCACGAGTCTGCGGGTGGAAGAGTCGGGGGAGATGGGGGGGGGGGGGATCAGAGAAAAATGGGGGTTGGGAATGTTTGTGCTTTATAAGGGAATGGTTTCATTCCCTTTCGTTCATCCTCATGTCCGATTGAAAGAAGTTCTGAGGGAGCTTTGTTGTAATCACG
>NC_051419.1:7987190-7987479 GCF_015228065.2 Penaeus monodon
TCATACTTACTGCACATTAAACAGGTCTTTGAGAGGAGACTTGTCAGCCACCGCGATTCCAACACTGAATCGTCCGTACTTCTCTTCTGTGAGAGCAACGAGCTGAAGATTCTTGCTGTGTCTAAACGGGGAAAAAAAGCGCTATAAAAAATACATGGTATGTTAAACAATTCTACCGCGTTTCATTATCATTATTATCCTATTTTTCACGATTATTCATTCTTGGATAAAATAACGACATTAAATTAAAGAGATGCACATAATTATATTTCTATTATCTCTTCCTCAT
>NC_051419.1:7987727-7988529 GCF_015228065.2 Penaeus monodon
GCGGATTTTGTACAAGTTAGGTAGGACTAACTAACCCCACGCACGATCTTCCCACTCTGCCTGGATGCAGTTTAACGTCCATACCCGAGGACAAATAATTTCTTATAGACCAGAAAAATATAGGCTTTAACTTACTCATACATATACTCAGAGATCTCGAGCAGACAGGCATGTCTTCTCTTCAGGGCACGCAGAGCACAGTCGGTGTAGTGGCTGGCGAAGCTGTCTGGGTTTCCATCGAGAATGTTCTGCCACGCTTTTTTGTATAAGGGTGAGGTTGACGTCTGTATAAAGAAGTATTGGTGATAATATTTAATATACAATGTACACAAAGGCCAATTTATAAAAACCTTTGAATGATCTCTCGGAGTACGTTTTCTAAAATAGTTTACGCTCCAGGAAATCCGTTTTCTATCATAGTCTGTGTTCTCAGCGTCCATTTTCTAAAATAGTTTACGCTCAATCGAACCCATTTTCTATCATAGCCTGTTCTCTCGAGATACATTTTCTAGAATTGTTTATTGTCTCGGGTATCCGTTTTCTATCATACATTACTTGATAGTATAAGCAATCTCTGAGTCGGTCTTCTTTGTAAAGAGAAATATTGATAACTGCTTCATGTTGAGGGCATTTTATTTAATTTAAGAGCAATGGAGGAACTGACTGTCTAAAGATGGAGGGGAAAAGGCGGCAGGTCAAATTTCGTATTTAGGATGATATGAATCCCAGGGAGTGAAAATGTAAGTTTTTCTAGGTTCAGCATGCATGGGACATTTTCAAGTTGAATAATCATTTGGAAATG
>NC_051419.1:7989267-7989334 GCF_015228065.2 Penaeus monodon
AATTTAAATTCATGTAGCTAAACACAATAAAAAAGTACATAAGAAACAGTGGCACAAATTTATAAGG
>NC_051419.1:7990743-7991008 GCF_015228065.2 Penaeus monodon
CCCACCCTCAACAACATCCCCCACCCCCAAGACCCCTCTCCCCACCTTTATCGTCGCCTCCACGATGGTCCCCGACGCGACAACCAGCTGGTGCGTCCCAACCCGAAGGAGGCCGGCCAGGTTGGTGAAAGGGAGGTTACTCTTAACCACGGACAGCGCCGAGATGAGGAAGGTGCAGTAGAAGATGTAGAGGACGGTGCCGAAGAGGAAGATCGTGAGGAAGGCGATGCGAGTGGGCGTCCCGTAGGCTTTGAAAGTCGATCCT
>NC_051419.1:7991142-7991464 GCF_015228065.2 Penaeus monodon
ATAAATAAAATGTACAGATAGAAAGACTAACTGGCAGATTGATAATTACGTCGATAGTTATTTAAAGAAACCAGTAACCAGTAACCAACCCACACAACCAACCTTGCTGACACATGGCACCGAAGACGACAAGAAGGGCATCGGGGAAAGGCACAGTGCCAGAACTCCCCGGCTGGTGCATGGTGACGAGGGTGAAAGCGCAAGCAGTGAGCAGGAGAGTGACGCCAGCTGAGACCCAAGACCACGTGGAGAATTCCTGCGTGTAGCTCGACCACGTGAGCCCCGTGTTGAGTCCGGGGCGTCGGATGATGAGGTAGTAGCT
>NC_051419.1:7991905-7992250 GCF_015228065.2 Penaeus monodon
TTTCTTAACCATGTCCATGAGTCTCTTTACGGTTTTTTAAATAGATGAAGTGGCTATTTGTTATGTTTTAGATTCCTTAGACAGCAGATACTTATGTATGTATATACCGATGTCGTTGAATTTGACAGCTCAGATCTACAGTATGTATAGACAGGTGATTTTACAAATAAAAGAGTAAAATACGTACATACGGAACTCCATATGCAAGTTCTACGTCAACTATCCAACCTAATAACACGCCCCCAACCATCCTAACTCCACTCAACCCCCTTTCTCCTCTCCTGGCAGACACTCACCTACTCAGCCTCACAGACCTCCCACACTACCGTCAGTTCAGCGTACCTT
>NC_051419.1:7992313-7992811 GCF_015228065.2 Penaeus monodon
GTTAATCTGCAGGGTGAAGTCCACCGAACTGTCTCTGTCTGGGCTCAGCGCCACGCCCACAGCGACGTCGGCACGCCCTTCCACCAGGTCTCCCACCATGCCGTTCCACGAGCCGTCAGGGCGCCTCACACCCCACGTCTCGTCCTTAGATCGCGCCCATTTGCATCTGGTAATGGGGAGGTGATGGGTTGTGGGAAGAGAGAGTTCGTGTTATTAGTTACTATGGGAATGGTGGGTAATGGTAATTAAGGGAGAGTAATGGGGATATTAGTAATCGCGGTAACGGTCATTTTTGGAGCAATGTATGATTACCATGTAAGAATTAGCACTGAACTGATAGTTATATAAATAATGGAAGTTTATGAGAGTAATAGCATTGTAATTATGGGATTAACTATAATCATGTTAATGGGTGAAATGGTATTGGTCGCTATGGTAGTAATGGTATGCTGGGTTATTGCAAATGTCATATTTTTGAGGTCGCCGTCACAGTGGCTG
>NC_051419.1:7992838-7993111 GCF_015228065.2 Penaeus monodon
CCGAATGATTTGAAGCGGGAAGGTACATATATACGAAAAACACAAGTCATAAACAATAATCACACAAACAGATTCCAATTTATCTCCATCTACTTACGAGAAATTGAGATTACTTTGAAAATACTGAACGACTTCGATAAAAGAACCAGACACGGTCAGCTCTCCGTCCGCATCCCAGGTGAGAATGGTTGCCGGACGCCACTTGGTGCAGTAAGGGAGAGGGAGTTGATGCCGTTAGTGTGTCGGCGCTTTTAATATCATTACTATCATCAT
>NC_051419.1:7993645-7994152 GCF_015228065.2 Penaeus monodon
ATAAAAACTCACCTTTTCTGCCGTGCAGTTGAGCGTGATTCCCTCCAGATCCGTGCGTCTGGCAGCCACGTCATTCTGAAACGCCACCAGGTCTCCTTTTCCCTCTTGCTTCACCACGCCCTCTCTCTTACTCATGAACTCATTACTCATCAACCCGTTAGTCATAGCGACAGCATTATGGTCGTTCCTCTTTTCTGAATCCCCAAGGAGGGTCGTCTCACAAGTCGTGCAGAGGAGGTCGTTGGAAAAGGGACGCCACACGCCGATTTGGTTGACTCGCTTCGGAAGGCTTCGAGTCACTTGGTATTGTTCCCAAAGAGTGATTCCGCTCTCACTCACGACCGCTATTTGTACCTGGTGGAGAAGGCAGGGCTTTCATTTACATTTCCTCGGGCGGGATAAGCCATGTCTAGGATCCCAGTCCCTACATCCTGAATCCTAATTGGGGGATACAATGAATCCGAACAATTTCAGAGATATTTTACGGCAAACTAGGTGGGTATGTGG
>NC_051419.1:7994180-7994987 GCF_015228065.2 Penaeus monodon
TGTTCTTATTTGATGAGTAGAATGAACCTTCTAAGCAACGATTTTATTAGTGATTTTATTAGTTTTATTAGCCTACTATCTGTCTTTCTCGTAAATCATTCCAAGTCACAGCAAGAAATACGGCGTTATAGTTGTAATCTAATCCCACTCTAATTCTCCTAAAAGTCTTAGACGATAGTTAATAATGTTCAGAGGTCCCTTGAATAGCTGGGGGGGGGGGGCTACCTAATGTTGCCCACCTGAATGAAATCACTGGGAAAAGAACTCTATAGAACGGATGATACAAACGAAGGAATTATATAAAAATACGAACAGCAGTGACTATATCTTGAAGTACCAAACCGTAAGTATTCAAGGAAAATATAATCATTATTTGGACGTTTGATATTTTTTATTAATCCCGGAAAGACAATGCAGATTAGATTAGACATTAACCCACATTGTATTTAATAGGGAAATACAAGGGATTCACAGAAATGAACAAATAACCATGAATATTGCCCAAGATCACGAAAATAAAACAAAAGAAAGAAAATGAATAAAACACACTAATGATATACAAAAAAAGAAGAAGAAAAACTGAAACAGTATCCTCATAATTACTCCTATTATTACTTCCCAAAGAGAATCTCACCCCTGCTACACCTACTACCTTACACGTTATTATTTACCAGATTCAGGAGCGGCAGATAAATCTCCTTCAAGAAATCCCTGAAGGAACTCCCGGAGAACAAAAGGATCCTTATCTCCTCGCTGGTGCCTCCTTCCACGATCTTCGGACGAGAGTTATTAAACATCATTATTTTT
>NC_051419.1:7995709-7996371 GCF_015228065.2 Penaeus monodon
TTCTCCCAAAGCCTCCCTCTCCAAACCAACCTGATTAAAACGACGAATCTCCCTAGGATGGAAAAGAGGCAGCACGAGAAGGGAAGGGTCTGGTAGGATGGTTTGCCAAGTTCAGGGACTTATTGCGTGCTAAGTTCAACACAGCCGCGCCCGAGCCTAACTTGAAGGTCCCGCGTACGAAGTTAGACCAGGAGGGCGTCCAATCTGAAGGATTTAAGAGAAGAATTAGGATGAAAGAGGATTAGAAGGGTTGGAAAAAAAAGGGATTACGAGGGTTAACAAAGGATTTGGAGGATTATATAAGGATTAGGATTAAAAGAAAGGCTTACGACTAAACAAAAGGATTAAGAGTATTAAAAAAAGATTGGAAAAAGGAAAGGAAAAGTAAAGGAAAACAGAGATAAAAAAAAGGGATTAAAATAGGTTTAGAATGATTAAAGAAAGGATTAATAGGATTGAAAAGGGATTATGAATAATGGAAGATTAGCAGGATTTAAAAAGAGGATTAATAGGGTAAAAAAAAACAAACTGGAAGAAGTAAAAAGGAAGAGAAGGATTTAAAAAAGTATTAAGAAAGGATTTGAAAGATTAAATAAAATATTAGAAGGATTTAAAGAGGATTAGTAGGTGAGGAAGGAAAGGATTTATTTTTATCACTGTTG
>NC_051419.1:7996620-7997706 GCF_015228065.2 Penaeus monodon
CTCTCTCCCTTCCCTGTCTCCCGTCCCGTTTCTCCCTTCGTTGCCCCTCTGCGATTGTGGTTCTTTAAACAGGGGTCCATAGTCCCTGGGGGGGGGGGAGCAATATGTATATAGATAAAATATTTTTTTTTATCCAGTGTTCTACTATATTCCTTAAACTTGCTTTATATTATCTACATTTATATTTGCCTTCATTTCCCCTACTTTTTATAACCTTTAATCTTACTTTTACCTTTTTTTAAAGTTATTCTTTCATTTCCTAAATTTGTTTTAATATTCCTCAAACTGATTTTACATTCGTTAGATTTAGCATTTTTACAGCTACTTAATTTTGCATTCCTTAAAATCATAATCACATTCTTGAGATTTAAACGCGGTTTTTTTAAAGGAATTTTTCTTACACTCCCTAAAGTTATACTTAAATTAATTTGAGTTACTTTTTGCACTCCTCAAAGTTAGTCTTTTATTCCGTAACCTTACTTTTGTATCTAATATTGATTTCCCTTACGCTTATTTTCCTTAAATTTAATTCTATAGAATAACTTTTATTTTCCCTAAATATACCTTAACATCCCACAAAGTCACTCTTACATTCCTTAAACTTATTCTCATTTCCTTAAATTTACTCTTACATTTCCTAAACTTACTCTCATTTTCCTTAAAATTTCTCCTTAAACATAAATTCCTTTAAACCTTCCCTTGCCATTCCTTAAATTTCCTCGAACATTCCTTAAGCTCAATCCTAAATTCCCTTAAACCCTCCTTTGTCATTCCTTAAATTTCCTCCAACATTCCTTAAACCCCTTCTTATAATCCTTAAGAGTTACCCACACATACCTAAACCTCCCTTAATTTTCCTTGATTTTCCGATGACCAACTTACCATCCGGCTTCAGGTAGTACACGCCCCCGACGCCATAGAAGTGGAGATAATCAGCCAAGAAATTCGCGGTTTGGCTGACCCAGGGCTCCGGCAGGACACCTAAGGACGGAGGAATAGCCTGTAGAAGGAAGAGAACCAGCGTCCTGGGCGTCATCCTGGAGAGGGGAGGAGGAGACGAGGTCCTGGAGGTGTAACTGCGGAGGT
>NC_051419.1:7997744-7997841 GCF_015228065.2 Penaeus monodon
ATCGTAGATAGGTTGAGAAGTGGCGTGAGGTCTCTACTCGAAGGCGTCGAAGCAGGTACTGAAGCGGAAGAAACGGTTCGGGAACTTGTTGGTTGGG
>NC_051419.1:8000168-8000234 GCF_015228065.2 Penaeus monodon
ACTAGTATATCGGTTCGCTTCCAGGAGGCAATAATGTGGCTTTGATATAAAGGTTCGAAAATCTAT
>NC_051419.1:8000258-8000336 GCF_015228065.2 Penaeus monodon
TTCAGGATAAGGCGTATTCTAATACGAAATATTCTATTGAATAATAAACAACACAATTTTGATTTTTTTTCACTTAGG
>NC_051419.1:8000551-8000625 GCF_015228065.2 Penaeus monodon
TTTATTTAGTTTTGCGAGTTTCATGCGTCGTCAGGTTTTACCAGATTGAAAACATTGGGTACAAACAAATTTGT
>NC_051419.1:8002489-8002732 GCF_015228065.2 Penaeus monodon
CAGATTTTGTGAGAAAAATTATTACAGTTCTTGTAGCATTTTTTTTTTGCCAGCACGCATGCCAGACAACACCTAAACACACATTTACCCATATAAGTCACCCCTTAGTGTATATCCTTTTATAATTATCAGAAATTTTGTTTTTGATTTACCTCCCAATCTTGTAAGGTAGCCTTTGAGTAGTTCTTTCTCTGACATGAATTATATTTTGTCAAGTATTTGTTAAGTGATCATAATGTACCG
>NC_051419.1:8003147-8003288 GCF_015228065.2 Penaeus monodon
AATTCCTCGTGATTGTGATATGAATAATGCCATCTCTGACACGTGGATATTAGCGAAGGAACTGATTGGAAGGTTTCGATGAATATATGTTCAAGAGAAAATTAATGTGACAAAGAAATGATGGGTTAAAGGTCTTTTTTA
>NC_051419.1:8003556-8004095 GCF_015228065.2 Penaeus monodon
CTTCTACTGCAACTGAAGTGAACACATTGTCCCAGACACGAGAAACCATTCCCTTTGTAATGTATCACTGTTTACGCGGAAAAGCTTTTCAAACCTTCGCTTACAACACTAGAACCCAGAAAGCAATAATACTTCACAGAATGGGAACAGAAGCCTAAGACTTCATATAATGTCACTGAATTCTTAATAGTTATTGATGCAAGTTACACTGCGAAAGATTCCCTCATATTGATAAAGCAATTTTCTTGATTATGGCATTTGATTGACTCGATATTTTTGGCTGCAAGTGGCATGTCTTCGGCAGTTTAAAGATATACTTACAACGTTCACAGTGTTATTGTTATATAACGTGGACATACAGGACATACTCTTCCTCAACGAATACTGTTATATCGTCCTACAGATACTAGAAGATGATAGATAGATGTAGACAGAGAGTTGCACATATCTGATCATGCTTATACATACAATACATACCTCTATTGTATTGTTGAGAGAAGGACATTTGAAATTGTCTGTTAGATGGCATTTGTAGATAT
>NC_051419.1:8004246-8004472 GCF_015228065.2 Penaeus monodon
TGCAAAACTATATATATAACATGACAGTCGTACAATTATTTACTGTACATAACTCTTCGTGAGTATGGAATTATCATATATTTACATAAGCAATAACTCAATACAACACATCAGTACATTTCATATAAAAATATTCGTTCTTATATACACGTAGCAGATATTATGAAGCAAAGAATGAGATACCTATTGTATTTTGGAATATCTTATGGAAGCGATTTTCATGTGT
>NC_051419.1:8005247-8005610 GCF_015228065.2 Penaeus monodon
TTTTTTTTACATAAAGTAAGGGCAATGCCACTGTTTTGTTGTTACCATTTACGTTCACGGTAACTAAAGGTAATCTATGAAATTAAAAGTACGGTCCAAAAGCTTAAGATAACACTTACCACCTAATATCCATGCTAAGATAAAAGGCAAGATAAAAGATTACAAAATTATTATAAAAAAGAGAGAGGGATTAAAAAAAGTGGCATTTTTAATGTGAACGTCAAAGGTCCATTTAGAATCCAAGATTGCCCCCAAGTAGCTCAAGTTCTTGGTGCCAGTCATGATATCAGGGTTGGAGAGATTGGCAGGTCTTGCAGGGCTATCAAATCATAAAAGATGACATGTCATGTGTTACTCGCCCAG
>NC_051419.1:8005657-8005936 GCF_015228065.2 Penaeus monodon
GGGGATCCAAGGACACTACCTTGAGGGACACCGAGATTAACATTTATAAAATTACGACTATACCTGTCAATGACGCCTGCCGAAGGAAGTAGAAGAGGAAAAAACAGATAAAAGGATCCATTTATGCCAAATGACTAAAATTTTGGAAATATCTGACAGTACGCTCCATCAAAAGCAGAGGAAAAAAGTCAACGGCACCACCAGTCTTTTGACTTGAACGATGTTAATAGGTCGGGACAAATGGCAACAAAATAACCTCATTAATTTACTTGCTAGGGA
>NC_051419.1:8007207-8007792 GCF_015228065.2 Penaeus monodon
GAAGACAGTAATGAAAATGACATAAATTACATCAACAAAGGTAACGATAACGATAAAAACATAATCATAAAAATTACTAATTATAATGGAAAAGAAAAACAAGTACAACATAATAAGGGTATGCTTTATAGCTAGGAGAGTCGCACACGTTGACGTCATCAATGTAAACAAACAGAAGCAGGCGTCAGGCAACCGCAACTTGATTTAACTTGCTTACAAAAATGAATCGTAGTATATCTTCAGCATATAATGGTTAATACCTGTAATAGGAGGTATTAACCATTAGAATTATCCTGGAAAATTGTTTATGTATTATTCCGTTTTCATTTAAGATGCGCATCATATTTTTATAGGTATTGTTTGCCAACTATTTTTTCAGTTATATATAAACTGCGTAAGCTATGGATGCAAGGGAATCGTCTACGTTTACTGAATAGATAGTATGTAAGATGCGATTAAAAGATGAAAACTAAACATTGTTTATAAATCACTAACTGATCGTACCGCAACCGCCCTAGAGGTGCCAGTTACCTTTTATTCACGTCTATATTCGTCTAAAGATATGTTGTTAGGGATAAAATGTTT
>NC_051419.1:8007973-8008126 GCF_015228065.2 Penaeus monodon
GTGCATCCTCTCAGGGTACGCTTGCATCACTGGTCTCGCCCTCTCACAGTCATGCTATATAATGATGATGCACATTCCTGCTCTCATATCGCGTTAAACAGCCACCACCACGTACATCCCGTATATATGTTTATGTCCGTGCAAACACACTAG
>NC_051419.1:8008201-8009436 GCF_015228065.2 Penaeus monodon
CTTCCTCGTTAATGACAACTGCATCTCATACCCTTTGCCAATAACTCCAGATAAGTCAGTACTTTCGTTGTATACGACATTCGTTTGGATAAGAACTATCTCCATTCTCAAGGTTATCTTTAGAGAGAGAAAAAAAAATCCATCAGTTTTTACTTATTAATATGTTAGGCTCTATCTTGGCCTTTAGTTATTCATAAACATAATTTTATTGTATCGGTGTGAATTTAAAGACAAAAATAATTTACGAGAGCTTTTATGTAAAAAAATACAACACGATTCCTAAGTGCTACTTTACAGGCTATGGTATGTACTGCACATACATATAGACAATGTATTCGTGATTCAACCCCTACGTTGATTTAAGATTGCGAGTTCAAAACTACTGTTTTCTTTCTTTTTTTCCCCTAGAAAATGTTGAATTTAATCTTCGGTCTATAGTACGCACAGGTGATGTGCGTACTGTGAGAAATGTTATTAATTAATGATAATACCAATCATATTCACTCTTACAGTTACTATCATACTCTGTTCTGGTATTACTATCATTATAATCATTATTACCATCATGTTATAATTCCCTTTCTCACTCTCCAAAAGGACAACAGATCTACAAAACACGATATAATTTTTCTTTATTTTTGCAAAAGAAAGAGTTAAATCTGCCAACAAGTAGGGAGACTATTAAAAAACACATAGCTTATGTAAACTGTTACAGTATATTACATTTTATCTTAATCTCGTTTCAAAAATATGTTTCATTAGTAATTACTGTGTTCAAAAGAAAGAAAGAAAAAAAATAATGTTGAAATATGCATGCAGTGTTTAGGTATTTTGGAAGATACAGTTGTTATAAAAGCAAATTCGGCTATTATCAATGTTATTTTTATATTGAACTAATGCGATGCAGATACAACGGGAACTCTGTTTTAATATGATCTATATCAACATTTACGGTCGCCTGGTAATAACGATATCCAGATCCTTCGGGAGATTGAGGAAGGAATCCTTCGGGTTCTTCTCCAGCCGGAGCTCCTTGCCCTTGGGAGCCGAGAAGGAGAAGTTCTGCAGGAGGGCGGAGAGGAAGACGAAGAGCTCCATGCGGGCCAGCGACTCCCCGGGGCATTGGCGGCGCCCTGGGAACAGAGGTGGGCGTGGTGGAGTTGTGTGGAGGGAATGGGGGGGATTTGTGGTGTGTGGTGTACGGGTTCGACGCTATAATACGTGGAGTGTAGGGA
>NC_051419.1:8009631-8009923 GCF_015228065.2 Penaeus monodon
ATCTCCCAAACTCACCCAGAGAGAACGGCAAGAAGCCCTCCTTCTTGGTAAGAACCTTCCCTTCGTCGTCAAGGAAATGCTCGGGGTAGAGTTCATAAGGTTTCTCCCAGTAAGCGGGGTCCATGTGGCAGCCCTCTTGCAGCGCCGATATGATTGCACCCTGTTGAGATATTGGTTTTGGGGTAATGCTTAAAGACGAAACTGGGTCATGCTTAGAGAGGAAATTGGGTCACGCTTAACAAGTTGACTGGTCAAGCAGAACTCTTTAATAATTTTCCTTTCGCACATGTCT
>NC_051419.1:8009989-8010364 GCF_015228065.2 Penaeus monodon
TATATATACATTCTTTCAACATGTCAGCAAGATTAATGTACCAACGACCAAAGAGATTAGTTAAGTACAGTAGACATTACACTCACTTTAGGGATAACGTAATCACCGAACTGCGTGTCCTTATTGCAACTGTGCAGAAGACCAACACGAAGGAGAGACGCAAGGCGGTGGATCTCCAGCGTTACGGCTTCGAGGTACGGTAAACTGTCGAGAGTATGAAGTGACGAAAGATAGGATAAAAGCGGTATGAGGTATGAATAACTTCGGTTATGACTAAAAGCGAGGGGAATGTGTATATTTTATTTATACTCGAAGCTCGCAAAGAAGATTAAGAGGTTATACGTTGATCGATACTGTTTCTTGCACGTTAGTAAT
>NC_051419.1:8010568-8011020 GCF_015228065.2 Penaeus monodon
TATTACAATGAAAAGAGAAAGGAAAAATAATAATGATAAAAAAGACGAAATCTATCCAGGAATGTTGTATGCAGGTCTGTTTTACAAACACATAATGATGATCACTCTTACCTACTGTGCAGATAACTTTGCAACGTTTTTCACAACCCGATGAAAGCGGCAAGTAGGCTGCCATTTTCGATTCATAAAACTGACGATTACCTGTTTTTCTGCTGAATGGATGGAAGGATGTCTCTGTCAACCACAGAGTCGATCTCCTTGTGTACTTTGGCCTGGATCTCAGGGTACTTGGCCAGGTAGTAGATGGCCCAGCGGATGGTTGAGGCCGTGGTCTCGCTGCCGGCCGTGAACAGGTCAGCCATGCAATTTTTCAGGTCGAAAACTAGGACGGAAAAAATAGCAGATGATAAAACCGACACTCTGATGAAACCTCCTGATAAACAATACAAGCT
>NC_051419.1:8012020-8013968 GCF_015228065.2 Penaeus monodon
CCTAGAATAATATCTTACTGGTCATGTTTGACTGAGGGTCGTCCTTGCGAGCTTCCATCTCCAGCAGGTAAGCGTCGATGTAGTCTCGGGGATTCTCGGGGTCCAGCGTCTTCTGGTGCTGCTCTACGTATTTCTGCAGCAGAAGAAACAGGAAAATGAAGATTAACGCCTAATTATATACTTGATGGTATATATATATATTTTTTTAATGGGCCGATTATTCTAAGGAACGAAAGGGTGTTGTATTTGTTCACACGTTTTAAAGTAAAGTAGCCTTTAAAAAGAAATAATTTTCTTAATTTTTCTCTTTCATTCTTTCACTCACTGCTTAAGCAATATATCTATACTAATACACTTCTAAATATAACCGTCTATAGTAATGTCTCTCTAAAACTACTTGTTATGAAGGGATCATTCAGCCCATTCCTTCCACACCGTAAAGGAGAACACGTCTTTTATCGATAAGTGCTGGCGGATATCGGGTATCTTAATCCTAAGGCGGTACTCGAATGGTTAGTGGAACGAGAGGCGTGTTGAAATCTGGGTCACTCATCTTACCTTCCGTGCTAAATTACTTGATTTTTTTTCTGCGTTAATTTATTACTTGTGCGGTTTTTCATCAAATTGTAAATTGTTATCCTTGGTATATTTGGAAAATTATTATTGTGTTGATAATATCTAATTTATTCGTTACTTACCCAACATTATGATCTTTTTATCAAATACATAAATGTCCCATGGATTCAGGACTACGGGAGTAATTCATAAAATATGGTAATTTGCGAATTTGTGGACCTTTTATAATGGCGACAACACGCCATCTGTGAACAGCTACTCACACCCATCAGTTCGAGAACATAGTGCACATTCTTTTCTAAGTTTTCGATGCCCATCTTTTTCCGGACGAAGTTTGGCACGATGGGTATCAGCCAGGGCATGAGATCGAACCAGACCACCGGGCCTTGGAAGTCCTCAAACAGCGTAGTGATCATCTTGATTAAAGAATGGATTTCCGGCGAGTCCACTTCGAAGCGGTGATCTGAGGGAGGGGAAGGTGATCACATTGTGTAAATCCAGTCTGCTTAATTATCTAAATATGCGTTCAGTGGCGCGAAAAATACGTAATTGATAACTAATAAACAAATAAACAACGAAAAAAGTATTGAGAGTAAAGAATGAAACATACCGTGAAAAGATTTATAAATGTCGCTGTTTCAACCCAACACCTCCTATCTTGAAGTGGAATCCTAGTTGAATTTGAAATGTAGCCGATTGTTCTTTTTTCATCTTCTTCGTAGACAGAATAACCATAAAATAAACAAATAAACAAACGGAAATAAAAGGATGAATACCTGCTGCTAGTTTCCAGATGACGTTGAGGACTGCCACGGTAATAGAGGCAGGAGGAGGACCCGGTCGGTCTGTGTGTTTCTTGAAGTCTTCGACCAGACAGACGGCCTCGTACTGGATAGCTTTCTCCAGCCGGGTCTTGCCCATACCCAGGTCCTTCAGCTGGCGCAACGCGAACCTTCTGTTGTCGATCCACATTTGCCCGTTGGTGTTGGCGATACCTTAATGAGTGTTGGTGTATTTTAAGCATTTTTAATTGATTGTAGCATGAATAACGTGTTCATGTAAACACAATAAGTGTCACTATATACGGCAATAAAGATGTATAGCTAACGCAGAGAGTAATTCAGTAAGACAGTTTCTTAATCAATATCACAGACACAGGAAAAATATTTTACAAAAATATAATAACATATAACATTGCTGAATCGATATACTGTAACAGTGTAATGCGACAAAACTACAGACAACATCAAACCCACCGCTTTTAGTGTACTCGTTAAAGATGTCGAAGCTGTAAAAATCGGGTCTGTCTGCGAATTCAATCTTCGAGAAAGCGGACTTAATGAGCTTGTAGTCACAGAAGAAGATGAAGATC
>NC_051419.1:8014580-8014649 GCF_015228065.2 Penaeus monodon
GACTTTTTTGCAATCAATATGTACCTTTTCATATTGTTTCTATATTCTTTGTTAAGCGTTTTTCCATAT
>NC_051419.1:8015291-8015913 GCF_015228065.2 Penaeus monodon
GATATCAATAATGATATCTATTATCGCACTAGCTTTTCTTGAAGCGATGAGACGATATAATGAGTAACCGAAGTAACAAAACATAATTAAGACTAATGATAAAAAAAAGAGAAACAAAGACTAATAAGGGGAAAACATGAAGAACACGAACAAAAAATAAGTACACAAAGGTAACCCAAACAAGGTCAATGAAAATAATGATGAGTAAAATAAAAGAGAAAAAAAAGCGGACACCAGCCCTGCACGACGCCAGGGTTAGCCAGGAAACAGACTATACAGAGCAGCCTAACAGGATCTGGGCCCTGACTTGCGCTTTGGTTGTAGTAACTGAATTATTAATGGCTCTTCTGTGTGGGAAGTGAAGATGTTGGTACAGCGCAAGATAGGAGGTGGGATAGTGGGATAACGCAGACGAAAAAAAGATAAGTAGAAAGGAAAAGACTTTAGAGAGAAACTAAATATAGATAAGAATGAAGAGTCCATAAAAGGGGAGCATTGATGTCGTATTTCCATTCTTTGTCTTTCTTGGTCCCCTGTAAAACTGCATAATTCTGGTGACAAACCACTTGACCAGTAAATAAACAAATGTAGACTAAAATACCACTTCCCTTTTCGCTGAAGG
>NC_051419.1:8016285-8016660 GCF_015228065.2 Penaeus monodon
AAATAATAATAAAAAAAAAACTCACGAGATGATATCTCCGTGTTTCTTCCTGAGCTCCATGACCTGCTCACCGAGAGACACGTCGTCGGAGGGAAGGCAGCCAATCACAGGCCATCCCCACTTGCCTGTAGAAGGAGGAAGCGGAGAGGGTGAGACTATAAGCCATTTATTAGCATTACCATTATTTAATCTTATTTGTTTATTCAGTTGTAAAAAAAGAGACAATAATACAGTTGAGAAGTTGTTAGTGACCAGCTGTATGAAACATGTCCATATAACATCGTTGTCTTTCAGGTATAATCACTAAGCTTTCGAATATCAAATAAACATCCTCACAGAACTGTTATTATTAATCATCACCAATCTATCAAGTAT
>NC_051419.1:8016749-8016821 GCF_015228065.2 Penaeus monodon
GCAGAAACTAGTGTAGGTGGAGTTATAGAGTGCATGATTTGGCGTTCTCCCTTTTGCCCTTTAGCTCTTTCT
>NC_051419.1:8016880-8017018 GCF_015228065.2 Penaeus monodon
TCTTGGTAAGTTCGTTTGTTTTAAATATGCACTTCTAAAGGCAACTTGGACAAACTGGTATTAATGAATTCGTCTTCTGGTACATTTATTTATTTATTGTGTTAGTTCGCAACTTTGTCGTACTTAGTTAATGACGGA
>NC_051419.1:8017299-8017457 GCF_015228065.2 Penaeus monodon
TATATTACTTGCGACTCACCTGGCGGGAGGTTCGGCGGCTTCCTGTTGACGAAGGCGAACAGCAGCACCACCAGCAGGATCCCCAGCAGCGCCTCCGTCAGCATGGTGATTCAGCTCAGGCTTATGGGAGCGGAGAAGGTTGATAGCGGAATTTCGTG
>NC_051419.1:8017884-8018328 GCF_015228065.2 Penaeus monodon
TTAATTCATTCATAAAAACTAGCTAATCGAACAAAACTTCTGAAACTCACATCGTAGTTGGACCTTCTGTGTTGGATCTCACGTCCCTCCCTCGCCGCAGTTGTAAACAAACTGTCACTGTTTAAGGAGAATGACCTTGGCTGCTACCCCCGCCGGGAGTTGAAAAGGCTTTTGAGAAACACCAAGTAATGATGACTTCACACTTCTACTTTTGGATTAATCCTTGTGATATATTGTATGATTTAAGCTGTTATTGTTGTTCTTTGCATATTTTAAAATGGCCATATGTTGCAGTCAATACTTCAGGTTTCGCGGTTGGAAATTTGCGTTCGGTTACGTCGTGCGGGGATGCCTTCCGCAGACACGCACGTTATTTTAGCATTTTAGTATTAAAATCGCACGGTCCCAATATTCAATTATATTTTGTCAGTTTTAATGTCTGAC
>NC_051419.1:8018464-8018747 GCF_015228065.2 Penaeus monodon
TCGTTACTGAAAAATATATTTTGGGTTAGAACTGCAACGTACGTATTTCGACTTTACGTTATACTATAGACTTATGAGAATCTAAAGGAATCATAGAAAACGTACGGCGAAGTTACTCGACGGGAAACTACACAAATCCTCTTGGGAAAGAAAATGGACGAGATCATGCAAAAACTAGAACACCTTAAGATAAGACTATAAAAAGATCAAAGTATCGCGTTATCAAAATATGTGAAATTGTCACAGAAAATGAAGGCAAATGTCAAATAAGCTGAAATCTTGG
>NC_051419.1:8018778-8018871 GCF_015228065.2 Penaeus monodon
TCAACAGTATGAAAACGAAATAAGAGATTAAAGTTTATGCTAAAGAAGACAGATTTCAAAACCCAGCCAGTACGTGATAAAAAAAGAACGAAG
>NC_051419.1:8019217-8019650 GCF_015228065.2 Penaeus monodon
CATAATAGAGAGATGAATTTCGACAGAAATGAAAGCTGATGTAATTAAAAGTAAGCAAATACCTGAAAACACACGAAAACAAGGGAGATAAGAATCATTGGTAGAGGAAGGGGAGTAGCAATGTTGACAAGGAGATGATTAACAATAAGCAATGTGTGAAATAAACAATTACACATGGTGGACTTCAGAGGCTGCTGAAAGAATAAACATAATACGAGCTACTGTTTTTATACCAAATCGTACAACGACATGATATACTGGAAGGTAAAAAGAAGAGGAAGAAGAAGGAGAAGAAAAAAAATCAAGAAACGTTTACGAAAAAAAAAAAAAATCATTTGACACTGGAAAGTGAAAATGCAATAAAAAAAAGAAATCTACGAATCTAAAGAAGAAGAATAAGAAGAGGAAGAAGCATATGAAAAACCAGTGAAGA
>NC_051419.1:8019685-8019811 GCF_015228065.2 Penaeus monodon
GTAACGAACGATTTCGGTTGCACAGATAACAAAGAAAATATAAGTTACACCTTTGGAGGGAAGAAGGAAACGAGGCGATATGTTCTGCAATCTTAATGTTATATATACAGCACCTATTTTTTAAAA
>NC_051419.1:8020171-8020246 GCF_015228065.2 Penaeus monodon
ACTATAGCACAGACATGCGCACTTGTTTAGACATATGTTAGGTGGTTAATCGTTAATTCCGTCGTACTGACCAGA
>NC_051419.1:8020458-8020752 GCF_015228065.2 Penaeus monodon
AGGAAACACACGCGCAAATTTATCTCTTTGCTGATTTCTTTTACTTTATCACAATTTGACGCGAAGACTGACGTACCCAAGATAAGCCGAGAGAGTGAGTGAAACCGATAAAAAAGGATAAATACCAACCTTTCCGTATATATAAAGATAAAAAAAACATTATCTTCGTATGTAGGTGAATATAGCTTTCTTATCAGTGGCTTCGTCTCTGGTGGAAGAGTGGTTTCCTGATGTTATCTGATTGTGTTCTGATGAATACTGATTGTGAATATAGATTTTTACTTAGCTTGAGAG
>NC_051419.1:8020791-8021234 GCF_015228065.2 Penaeus monodon
ATCCTCCCTTCGCTTTAGCCCGAGCGACATCTTGGATTTATGGCGGTGAAGCTCCATTGTTGTCGCTGATATGGGTTTATCGTCATTTTCATTCTATCTTTATGGACAAGAGATATTTTCCCTTGTATTAGATACCCAGGGATTTTACCGGAAAGGGACCATCTTAGGTGAAGATACAAGGCTTAAGGAGTCAGTTACACGCATTTAAATTATTACAAAAACCTGCGTTGATAGAATGGGATCATGACAGTACCCCCCCCCCCTCCGCCCCCGGATGAATACTATTAAAAAATACTTGTTCCATTTTCGGTATAAGGGGGAGGTTCAGACATCCACTTTGACAGCCCAGAATATGATATAATTTTAAGGAGGAGAGAGGGAGGAAAATCATAATGATGTAACGCAAGGACGGTCTCGAGGCAAGTAAAAGATGACAGTTGAGT
>NC_051419.1:8021580-8021932 GCF_015228065.2 Penaeus monodon
CCTCACCCCTTTCGTAATAAGTCTATGTGTAGGCGCACACTAATAGATAAGAATATATACAATACCTAAAATACAAAAATACACTTATTCAGAGCCAATGGTTTATATATCGGGAGAGTGATATAACACGACAAATTTCCACCGTCATCTTGATAAAGTCCTCTCCTGAGCTCACATAATATCACATACGGCGCACATAATATATAATATGCGCGCAATATATAATTATGATTTCGGGGAAGTGATTAATAGATTGTTGAGTGAAATGTTTGTATCTCAGAAGAATGATACATGACATATGTCGGTCATTCTCATAACATTATAGTCTCAGAAAGAATAACAACCTACGTCC
>NC_051419.1:8021984-8023797 GCF_015228065.2 Penaeus monodon
TCTTCAAAATCTCAAATGCCTGACCATTCCTCATCATCCATACAGCCTGTTGTTTCTGTATTTCTATATGTCTGAAACATAGGCCGCTGCAATATATAGTGTATCAAGGTATGTGATCTAGGTTATCTACACACCCTGCATTCCTTTTCCTGCTCGCTTGCCTGAATGCCTAAATCTCAGTTACATTTATACCCAAGCCTGATCCTCACGTACATACTGTCTTTGCATTTACTCTAGCCCCTTCCATAAGTAAAGTCTATGTGCATCGCGAGATGTATGTCTCAATGTCGCTCGTGTCAATAGCCTCGCCCTTCCTGGCCTGGTCATAGGCTAGCTGTATCCTCTTGAAATTGCTCCCTGTCTGTTTAAGGGCCCGCATACACTAAATGTCCACCTCATGCTTCCTGGTCGTCCCCTTCGCAATCTCATCAACAGCTTCATTAAAGGTGACGCCTACGTGCGAAAGGATCCAGACAAATGTAATCACACGCCCCTGATCTCGCAACCTATGAGCTATCAAACGACACTCGTCAACTATGTGGCCAAACACAGGATTCTCGCTGTTAACTGAGTCCAGCGTTCCCCCGCTGTTCACAGAAAAGTAAATATCTTTATTGATTATCTGAGTCTGTATAAATGCTATCTGTGCTGATGATATGTCTTATCCCAGTGCCTGTAATGACCACTCCACTCTCGGTGAACTATCTGAAGATGACTCCACACTCAGTAATGCCCCATCAAAGTAAAAAATCAAGTCGTATTTATTTTATGGCTGTACGTTTCTGTAAGTTTACCTGGCTCATGCATGGATTTATTCATATAAAGAGGGTCTACATCTGTGTTAGTATCCTGATCCTCTCATGGAAGGCACTTTAGGAAATTCAATTTGATTAATGCATGTAAAGTTTCGTCTTAAAAAGAATTCAGGAGTTATAATAACTTTTCAACCTGGTTGTGGAAGTTAGGGCATTTTTGACGAAATACCCCGTTTCGTAACTAGTTGCAATTGTTTCCCCAAAAGCACTTTGTGGGGATTTTGGATATGTTAATCTACATCAAATTGCGTTTCTTTTGATTCATTAATATGATTTCCCCCGGCGTTAATCATCATAAGACCTGTTCTTACCAGACTATACCTTGGCTCGGAACCACAATTGGTATTCCATTATCCTTAAGAACAATCACTGTATGGTTTGTTCAATAACCTTTGATATTGATTCATTGTCTTGGACCGAACGCCAGGATGGGAGACTGTACGAACTTTCTTTAAATACTTGTCGTTTTCGAATATTTACAATATGCAAATTTGTGTGATAATCACTATGACAATATATATCAAGTAACCATACTACATAATCATAAGGTTATTGTGGAAAATATGTTTGATAAAACCCTTATGATAAATATGTATTCTAAGATGATTGTGATCAGTTTAGAAGTATGAAATTACTACGATAAATAGATAAAATAATTGGATTAGATATGCAATATATACAAGGTAAAATATCACTGATTCATCATAATTACCCATTATTGATGTTGTTATCATTATTAACCTCCAGAACCATTCTTTATATTTAGAACATCCTTAACTTCTTTGCTTTAGAGAAAAAAGAGGTTCCTGTTGTCATTATTTATTAGCTTCATAATACAGATACTTGCAAAGGGTAGGCGAGAGACTAGTCATTTTATCTCTCCTACTTCCCTAATAGCTTTCTGAATAATTAAGGGAACTGTCAGTCAATCGTATTTTGAATCATTGTTCATATTCGCATTTACTAAAGGATATAATTCGTTAATTTCGATTTTTTGT
>NC_051419.1:8024000-8024317 GCF_015228065.2 Penaeus monodon
AGACGTGTACTATACACTCATTATCATTAGGCTACCTTTCCATTCTTGCCTGACAAACCTTAAAACATTGTCTATGATATATCTTGTGGATAAGTCGTATACAAAATAAACCTGCACTGGTTATAATGTATTAGGTACATAGGTCATATATCTTAGGCATTAAGGAACGAAATTATATGCAATGATATAAGAAACTTGAAATACAAGATGAAAAGAAAACCATATATAAGTTCAAACATTCTTCTTTTCGATTTTTTTTTTTTTACAATAGGGTTATCTGTGGCTTAAAGTTGAGAAAGATTACTATCCACCGAAAT
>NC_051419.1:8024527-8024798 GCF_015228065.2 Penaeus monodon
ATTCTATTCCCTTAAGGCCTCTCTGTAATAACAATTTCCAAATCCTTCGGCATGTTGAGGAAGGAATCATGCGCGTTCTTCTCCAGCAGGAGCTCCTTGCCCTTGGGAACCGAAAAGACGAAGTTCTGCAGGAGGGCGGAGAGGAAGACGAAGAGCTCCATCCTGACGAGTGGTTCCCCGGGGCACTGGCGGCGTCCTGGGGGGGGGGGGCGACGGGAAAGGAATTGTAAAGATGTTGTGTAATGTGGGAGTCATTCTGTCGGGGGTTTGG
>NC_051419.1:8025187-8025404 GCF_015228065.2 Penaeus monodon
CGTGTCTACATTCATGTGCTGAGAATATGTAGATGGGTTATAGGCATTCCTTAATATAGATTTTGCATGATTCTATATACTGTATTAAATATGATGATTAGTCAAGACAAAAAGAGAGATATATTATAGGAATTAAAAACGTAGAGAATTATATTTTGATATATTTATTATAAATCTTATATAATAATTATTATTATATTAGATTATATAATCATTT
>NC_051419.1:8025469-8026095 GCF_015228065.2 Penaeus monodon
AATCCCGTCAAAACTCACCAGGAAACGTGAAACTCCCTTGAAGGAGTTCCGGCGTCCAGGAAGTGCTCGGGTAGAAACCGTTCGGTCTCTCCCAGTAGGCGGGGTCCGTGTGACAGCATTCATGGTGCTGGGAGAGCACAGCGCCCTGTCGGGGGATGGGACTGTTATCAGGCCATGTCCTTCAATATAGGATTTTTAAGCACTGCCATTGCCTTAAACGGTGCTTTAAATACTGGATGATTACGTCGAAGACAAGAAAGGGAGTGGAGATGATATTTAAGGAGAGAAACGTGAGAGGAATGTAGTATTTGTGGGATAATCTTATTATCGAAATCCTTCCTCTAACCAAGTGTATGTATGTATTTTTGAGGATTGAGATCAACCCTCAGTTTTCTTTATTAGAAACACGTACATTTCCTTATGGAAACACACTCACGTATCATTCCAAAACCTAAAAACAGTGACAAATGTTCTCTCTAACTCACCTTTGGAATCGTGTATCCCATGAATTCCGTGTCCTTGTTACAGTAGTGGAGAAAACCCAAACGAACGATCGAGGCATAGCGATGGACTTCAAGGGATATGGCCTCCAGGTAAGGCAAGCTGTGGGGAGGCAAGATCGCCTG
>NC_051419.1:8026132-8027046 GCF_015228065.2 Penaeus monodon
CCAAAGTCCTATAAAGGATGGAAGTGGGAAGGCCTATGAGCACTTTCAAAGACTATGCTATCACACAATATGATTGTTGAACTTGCAAAAAGTCAATACAGGTTGGAATAGCATCCTAAAGTCGGTCTTCCAGCAGAGACTCTGTTATATAGCGATCTTAGTAGTGTTATTATCTCATTTTTACCTTTTATTTTTTTTTTGGATGAGTTTGAGCAAAATCTCAAACAGACAGCAAGTGCATTAGATTAGATTCTATTTTCTTATATTACTTGTAAGTACATGAAATGAAAAGTATGATTATAGTTCTAAATATATTCACTACAACCTCTATTAATACTATACTCCTTCAGTTACCAGAAAAAAAACGGTTCTTTTCCCAAGTAACAAAAAATCATTAAAAGAAAATAAAAACGACAGGCAATAAGAGAAAGAAAAAACAAGACCAATACACATGGGAAATAAGAATAAAGGTAGGAAGAAGTAGCAAAAGTAAAAGAAAATACCGAGATTAAGTACCTATTTCTCTGCTGAATGGAAGGGAGGACGTCCCTGGGAAACACAGAGTCGATTTCCTTCTGCACCTTCGTCTGGATCTCGGGGTGCTTCGCCAGCAGGAAGAGCGCCCAGCGGATGGTCGCGGAGGTCGTCTCGCTGCCAGCCGTGAACAGGTCGGCCATGCAGATCTTCAGGTCGAAAACTAGTGCGTTCGCAGAAAAAGGGGGTATTGTGTTATGGCCTAATCGTGCTAGTACTTTTTCACGTCGATTTTTTTTTTTTATTTCTACGTTAATTTTGAGGCTTTTCGTAGGTACTGAATGCATGCAAAACGACTCCCAGATGAAGACGGTAGCGACTGTTTTCGTCTGATTAATTTCCGTCTTGGTCTTCTGCTGTGGAGGATCTACACTAACAGA
>NC_051419.1:8027089-8027545 GCF_015228065.2 Penaeus monodon
GAAATAAAAAAGCTTAACGTAAACATAAATTAATAGTAGCTTCCTTTACACGATTTTATTTCTTTAATACCTTGGTAATGTGATAAGAATCAGACTAAATGCACACGGATAGTTCCTATGAAAACGAAAAAAGTGATGGAAAAAGTACGTGTATGATACAGCCTTTAGATATACATTGTTACAGACGTGATTATTTCGCATAAAAAGGTGTCCACTCTTTATAGACTCTACGGATGTTGCCACGTTTATGCACACTAGTTAAGAAATAAGTCTCATTCTCGCGAGAGGTAAGGACAGTGGCATCTTACGGTTCATTGTGGACTCGGGGTCATTCTTCTGCTCTTCCATCTCCAGCAAGTAAGCGTCGATATAATCTTTGGGGTTTTGTGGGTCCAACTTAGCCTGGTGCTCTTTGATGGAATTCTGTTAATGAGAAAGAATATTATTTTACGATTT
>NC_051419.1:8027711-8027813 GCF_015228065.2 Penaeus monodon
ATCTTTGTATTGTATTTTGTACGTGAAAGCTATAATACTTATTATCATAAACCTAGTCCAAATAAATTCAATTTAATGATCAAGCATCCACAATAAAGCTGG
>NC_051419.1:8027946-8028171 GCF_015228065.2 Penaeus monodon
CCCAACTCACTTCCATATACTCGAAAACCTCCTGTATCTTGTCCTTAAGCTGCTCAATGCCCATCCACCTCTTGACGAAGGTCGGGGTGATGGGGATAAGCCAGGGCATGAGGTCGAACCACACCACGGGGCCCTGGAAGTCGTCAAAGAGGGACCTGATGATCTTGCTGAATCTCTGGATCTCAGGGTCGTCCACGTCAAAGCGCTGGTCTGGGGAAGGAGTTA
>NC_051419.1:8029020-8029963 GCF_015228065.2 Penaeus monodon
TCTAGATGGGTAGGTTAAGACTGAAAATTTATTATGATCCTCTCCCCCCCCCAAAAAAAAAAAAAGGTAAAGGCGGAATGAGGAAATTTGGGATGGAATAGACTATAAATAAAAAACTAGGAGGAAACGCGACTTCGTTGATTTAAGGTTTTACAAAACGCTCCTTGTCGTCACTATTCTTTGTACATAGCGTTGACATAATACATTTTTAGGCAATTCGTCCTTTCTCAGATGAATTAAAGTTTACCTAAACAAAGGCTTTCACGTCAATAAGATTTTTTTTTTTCGGAATAAGATAAAAGTTTATTTAATTGAAGTCCGTCTCTTCTTAAAAACAGTTATATCAGAAAAAAAAATCCTTCACGTATTTAATCATTTCAGAATGTAAAAAAAAGAGAGAATTTTTTTTTTCAAAAGTCCTCGTGTTTTTATTAATCTGTAATAATGTAACAAAAGCTCCACCCACTTGCGCTCATTTTCCATATGACGTTGAGGATCGCCACGTTCAGGGACCAAGGCAGGCGTCCCACTTTATTCGTGTGTTTCTTGAAGTCCTTCACCATGCACGCTGCTTCGTAATGAACTGCCTCTTCTAAGGAGGACTTCCCCATGCCCAGGTGCTTCAGGTGGCGAAGGGCAAATGTCCTGTTGTTGACCCACAGTTTTCCGTTGATGTTGGTCAGACCTTTTTCGTGTGTGAAGTGTGAGAAAGTGTTTTTTTCAGGAATATCCAGTTGAATTGTGTTGGATTTTTTTTTATGTTGTGTATATTATGCTGGTTTTATGTAGGGAGAAAACTACGTAAACACTGATTGCAGATACGCTATTTTGATTATTTTTCTTCTAATATGTCTGTTTTATATCAATCTCATAAGCAGTTATCTAATTTCTAACTCACTCGAAATACCCCTACTCTGCGTCTCATCATATTCCATATATGTAC
>NC_051419.1:8029986-8030194 GCF_015228065.2 Penaeus monodon
GTTGTGTATATCATGCTGGTTTTATGTAGGGAGAAAACTTGGTAACTGCAGATGCTTTATTCTGATTATTTTTCATCTAATATCTCAGTTTTATATCAATTTCTTGAGCAGTTATCTAATTTCTAACTCACTCGAAATATCCCTCTCACCATATTCCCATACCTGTACACTTATATACAACGCAAGGTACCCGATCCCTCCTCCCCCA
>NC_051419.1:8030252-8030504 GCF_015228065.2 Penaeus monodon
ATCTGGTTGCTTATCCAACCAATCCAAACAATACCAAGCAACAAACAAAAACACGGAACGATCCTACAATCTATCCCCATCAAACAAACAAGCAAAAATCAAACAACACTCACCAGCTTTAATGAAATTGGAGAAAACATCGAAGCTGTAGAAGTCGGGTCTGTCGGAGAATTCCAGCTTGGAGAAAGCGGCTCGGATGATCTTCGGATCGCAGAAGAAAATGAAGGTTCGACTAGCCATGCGCCATCTATG
>NC_051419.1:8030578-8030766 GCF_015228065.2 Penaeus monodon
ATAGAAGAGAGACTTAAAAAAAGATTAATGGTAATCATAATACATGGGGAAAATAGTTTTTTTTTATTGGAAGAAAGAGTTAAAGTGATTACTTGTATTAATAATACGTGGGAAATATAAAAATGTGAATAAAATGCAAAAGAAGTTTTAGAAATAAAAATATTGTAAGAAGAATCAATATCACTTTT
>NC_051419.1:8031834-8031957 GCF_015228065.2 Penaeus monodon
CAAAGAAAACGGCAAAAAAACACTCACGAGACGATATCCCCGTGTTTCTTCCTGAGCTCCATGACCTGGTCACCGAGGGACACGTCGTCAGAGGGAAGGCAGCCAATCACAGGCCATCCCCAC
>NC_051419.1:8033072-8033232 GCF_015228065.2 Penaeus monodon
GTATCAGTGCTATTTCTTATTCAACCATACATACATATATAAGCCACATCTAAAACTAAATATAAAAATTTATCAAAATTATTAATTTTTAACTGTTGTCGAGAATCAGGATTCATTACCATTGCCATCGTCATTCCATATAGTATATCATTTTAAAGTT
>NC_051419.1:8033697-8033911 GCF_015228065.2 Penaeus monodon
AGGCTTTGTGCAGTCTGCAGTCTTAACCAAATATACCATATTTATACCTTTTCAATCCTCGGCACTCACCTGGCGGGAGGTTCGGCGGCTTCCTGTTGAGGAAGGCGAACAGCAGCACCACCAGCAGGATCCCCAGCAGCGCCTCCGTCAGCATGGCCTCTGTTTAGTCGTCTGGAATGTCTACGGTTGGTAGAGACGGGAGGTCAGATTCGCT
>NC_051419.1:8034836-8035503 GCF_015228065.2 Penaeus monodon
TCTCACAGAAATGAAAGAATTTCTCCCCAACTTGCATTGCTGTTTTACCTTATCAGTGTCGGATCCAGCTGCTAATGGCGACTCAGCAAGGGTACCAAAACGAACGGGCAATAGCTGATAACTGAACCTCGGCGGCTTTGAGACCTTCCATCGTCAACAGGACCCTCCCTTGATAGGGCTTTTGCAAGTAAGGATGACAAGACATTTTATCTCTGGCGTAGACTTGTGTATTTGTTCTATGTTTGCGATGCTAGCTGTATGGAATATACATGTGGTTGAATTATACATGTATGTATAAACTCTTTCTCAGACAGAAAGAAAGAAGGATAAAGGTTACTCTTAAAAACAAAAATAAAAACTCAAAGTAATTTAGAGTTCTGGTAACACTGATGTACCCAACGAGGGAGTAGGGTGCTTTGCATGGTGGGGGGGGGGTTGCAATGGAAAGGGAGGGAGGGAGGATATGCAATACTTGCTTGACGAATAAGTTCCTCATACTCTGCCTTATACCCCGCCAAAGCGCAGGGGGGGGGGGGGTTATCCCTAATTTAATTAATTTCTTACCCTTTAAAATGCACTTCGATGTGCTTGACAGCGGCACGAAATACGTAACTAAATTCTGCGAATCTGTGTTTTAATTAAAGTTTTTATACAAGCAAAGTACTTG
>NC_051419.1:8035844-8036166 GCF_015228065.2 Penaeus monodon
TCCAATAGTATTTTGAATCATAATGGAAGATAGATAGATATATCAATCGATCTATACAGAATATTTAGACACGTATTTTGTGTTAATACAGGCGGTACAACAAACAATAACTACTTCCTCTTATCTTGACGTATTTTCTATTTTTTGCCGCACATACTTTTCGGTCAGATGCTTATTATCTGTAGCAAGCATTTTATCTATGTGGGGTGGAAAATATACTTAAAAACAGCTGACGTCTTTAAAACAAATATCTGAGGTTTTTATCTGTAGCAAATACAGTGCTGAACATGTGGTTTACAAAAACAAATATATTGAGTAAGAA
>NC_051419.1:8036399-8036892 GCF_015228065.2 Penaeus monodon
CAAACTATTCATAGCAAAAACTACTCAGGGGGGGTCAGGATAACATACAAACCACGGTGCACATTAGTCCCTCGTACTCAAGCGTAAACACAAAGCAAAAACCCATACTCATCTCCCATAGTAATAAAAAAGCAAAAAACACAAGCATAATATCAATACCCTCCTGCTCTCGTTATCCCTTTCCCATCTTTATTTACTTACTTATCTATCGATCTGTCTATTTCATCGCCTATGTATTCATATATTCGTAGAAAGACGCACTATCAAGCAAAGTTTTACACCCGCCTACTCTGAGCGCCAAGGACACTGTTACCAGATCCGTTTTGCACACCACCTCACCCACGCGGTATAGAGCAAATGTGCTTTCTGTGTTATGGGTGTCTTCGCATATGCATATGCAAATGAGCAGCTTCACTGAATGCTGTGCTGTGTTATTTGGTAATGAATGATTTTAGTCTTTAGCCTGTGTATATTTACGTATAGTGACAAAGCA
>NC_051419.1:8037420-8037646 GCF_015228065.2 Penaeus monodon
AAGTTTAAACAGACTAGAATGCAGTTTCGAAAAGCGACAGCCATTAAAAACAATATCAATAATTTTCCACTTTTACGAAACACCAAAGTGAAGAGAAAAAATATCCCTGCGTAGACATCCACGCACAGGAAATCATCTTCCTGTTTGTTCCATCTTTGTATAGATCGTAAGTTGCCAGGGGCACTGAGTTCTCTTTCTGTGTCTTTCTCCTTCTTTATCACCCTAT
>NC_051419.1:8037707-8038425 GCF_015228065.2 Penaeus monodon
GGCACTTGTATCAGTCATTTTCCCTCCTTTGTGTGTGTAGATGCCACACAGCAACGGGCGAGACTGCGTCACCATAAACACATTATGTTTATTATTTATTATGCATTATCTGTAAATCTAAAGCGTAAAGTAAATCAAACGATATTGTATTATTTTTGCTTCCGAAGAAGAGTGTATTAATAATAAAAAAATGAATAATTAATTACCCTTTTTCCGTTGTCATTCTCTCGTTCTTAGCAAGTGATCTTCTCCAGACTCACTCAGTCGCACGCAGCGCTGTAGAGTAAGCAACATGCTGACGGAGGCGCTGCTGGGGATCCTCCTCCTTATACTGGTCTTCTCCTACGTCAACAGAAGGCCTAAAAATCTCCCACCGGGTGAGTCTCGAGGGCACAAATAAGAACTACTGGAATAAGTTAAGAACTGTAATAGTACGTACAGCCAGTAAGGACTGCGATAAAATGTATATACATGCAATAGAGTAAGGACTGCGATAGTACGTACGGTACTGTAGAAGCAGGAGAGTAAGAGTTTATAATAGTATGTAGTACATATTAAAATAAAACTGCGATAGCACGTACATACATGCATTATAGTAAGAACTGCGATAGAAGCAGGAGAGGTAGCAGAATTCGTAATGATAAAAGTAAAAGTAAAAAATAACAAGTAAGCTGCTTGTGGTTTTGTCAATAATAGGTAATGGAAGCAGCAGTGACAC
>NC_051419.1:8038471-8039110 GCF_015228065.2 Penaeus monodon
GAAAACAGGAAAATCTCCCGCCAAGCGAGTACTAATATAAAAAATCAGTGGTCGTAATGATAAGAATTGCGATGGAGTTGGTAGAAAGGAAAATTAAAGCCTGGAAAAGGATCATATTTGAATCGAAAAATACACATGGCTTTTGAAGTCATATTTCTCACTAGGCTTCGTATGGTAGCAAAAGTAGTTATGATATTGCATTAAGTTTGCAACAGTAAAAGACTCCTTAAAAGATTCTGTCTCGAGGGCAGAAATAAGAACTATTAGAATATGTTAAGAACTGCAATAGTACGTACAGCCTGTAAAGACTGTAATAAAACGTATATACAAGCATTAGACTAAGGACTCCGATAGTACGTACAGTACTAAGACGCAGTAGAGGAACAATATATATTAGCAACAGTAAAAGTGATTGGACTCAGCTATATGTGATCAGATTATAACTTGTCACGTAACCCGTTGCCCTCTCTCCTTCAGCAACAATGCGTGCGACGAGATGGGAGAAAAAGGACGATAAAAAAGGAAGGAGGAGAAGGGGAGAATTATATTTATAATTCTTATCTTGACTTTTTCAGTGATGTCGCCTTTCTAACATTGCACCTTAGTCTTATTATCACATCATCTTGTATTTACGACAAA
>NC_051419.1:8039334-8039503 GCF_015228065.2 Penaeus monodon
CCCTGAAATCCTGCCTCGAGAGAAGTACTTCATACGTCTGGCAGCGTGACTCATCCGCCAAATCAAGCAACAAAGCTCCTTCGCAAGAGGTCTGGGTGGCGCCAGTTGGAACCGGACAGAGGGTACAGTGCAGACAGATGGACGGATAGCTAGGCTACTTTGGAAAGGA
>NC_051419.1:8039787-8039882 GCF_015228065.2 Penaeus monodon
TGCAGCGTCACTCCCTCGATTTTTATGAACCTTTATTATTTTTTTCTTATCCATTCCCTGTTCAATTTTGAAATTGGCTCAATGGGATTGCTATA
>NC_051419.1:8040627-8041391 GCF_015228065.2 Penaeus monodon
TCATAACTACCTTCTCTTTGCAGGAATATGGGGCTTACCTTTAATAGGGAAATTACCTTCCAGCGAAGTCTCCGTCAGCGAGCAGGTGGTGGAACTCAGGAAGAAGTTTGGTAATATCATATCGTGAGTAAAATTGTACTTTGTTGGGCGTAAGAACATGAAAGGGAGGCTTTTGCAGTCTCCAAATAGTGCAACAAGCAGGGAAGTTAAAAAAAGGAAAAGGGTGATTTAAATGGATAACCATTACAAAAGTTGACAAAACGTTACTTTTTTTACCTGTGGCATATGTGAAGGATAAATATTTAGAATTGGTAATATGTTGCAAGCAAATGATCGCTGGATAAAACGTAAATAATTAGGTTTCCATGGGATTTCATTTATACATATCAATTTAGAGTCACCTGGTCATTAAGTACGAAATCACAAATTATCATAGGCGGATTGATTAACAAAGTATGGCCACTCCTTTATAAATAAGAGTCAGAACTTTACCCTAATTTAACAACTCCTTCATCCATGCAGTTATACTCAATAGATTAAATACCAACAACAGACATACTCTATAATCAATATCCCTCTTAATTATTGCCTCCCAGCTGGCGGATTGGCAGTCGCATCTTCATCTTCTTCTGCGACTACAAGACCATCAAAGCCGCTTTCGCCAAACTGGAATTCGCAGACAGAACTGACTTCTTCAGCGTCGGTCATTTCAATAAATTCACCAGAACTGGTAAGTCTGGAGGAGCTGACTAGAATTAGGAAAT
>NC_051419.1:8041741-8041993 GCF_015228065.2 Penaeus monodon
TCTTCGAAGGTCTCATCAACACTGAGGGCCTGCTCTGGCAAAACAACCGTCGGTTTGCCCTCCGCCACCTGCGGGACCTGGGCATGGGCAAGACCCGCCTGGAGGAGGCCATCCAGCACGAGGCCGTGTGTCTGGTCGAGGACTTCGCGAGGCACGCGGGCCGGCCGGCTCCGCTGCCTTGGTCCATCAACGTGGCGGTCCTCAATGTCATCTGGCAGATGGTTGCGAGTAATGCAAAGATTCTTCATATTT
>NC_051419.1:8042022-8042880 GCF_015228065.2 Penaeus monodon
GATACTGAGACAAAAAAGAGAGAGGAAAACGTATCAAAATTGCGAGAAAGACGCGAAGAGAAGGTTTCAACAACCGCTAATACACGCCAAGCCTTCTCTCTCTGCCTCCCCAGGTCGACGGCATAACGTGAACGACCCAGAAATCCAGGAAGTCAACAAGCTCATCAACCTTTCCTTTGAAGAGTTCCAAGATACCGTGATCTGGTTCGATTTCATGCCCTGGCTGATACCAATTGTGCCCCATTTCGTTAAGAAGTGGATTGGCATCGCGCACTTGCCCGATTACATAGAGGTGATCAGCAAACGCATGAAGGTTAGCAAATGTTTTTCTTTCGTCTGTTTTATTACCGTTTTTAGGTCTTATCTTTATCTGTTTCGTGGGGAGAATTAGAGAGGAAATTATTGAATATAGAAAACTAAAGGTAATTTAAGGTAGAAATATGTCTTTTTGGTAACTATATAGACTGCTAGTTACACGCAGAGTAATGAGGGTAGGATTATACGTATTATTGTATATATATCGATGAAATAGTTATACTGATATATAGACATATGAAGAGATAAAGCATATAACCAGAATCCTCTTTATTTAACAAACAGATTGGAGAGTCTGTTTATATCCTCGACGTTAAAACACAACCAGACAGTCTTAGATGAAACTGAAACAAAACCGTAAAGAAAGTATACTTAGTAGTAACATGAATGGAATGTAGAGACCAAACTATGAATATTTTCAATCAACATTCCGAGATCTTATATATAATTTCAGCTTCGTGTTAATCAACAGGGACTGTACTAATGGGTGAGGAATATCATATCATTTAATGTTAATGAATCTGTGATTGTGGATTACCTGGA
>NC_051419.1:8044099-8044389 GCF_015228065.2 Penaeus monodon
TTTACCTTTTATCATTATTTTTTTCTTATATATGCTCAAATAATATTTTCCGGATGCCTATCATCCATCACGAGCAGAAGCACGTGAAGGAGCACCAGGCGACGCTCGACCCCGAGAATCCCCGAGACTACATCGACGCTTACCTGCTGGAGATGGAAGCCCAGAAGGACGACCCTAACTCTACCATGAGCAGTGAGATTATTTGCGGTTTTGGTAGCATTTGCCTTGTCCTTTCTGGGTTAATTTGACAATATCAAGTGTGTCTGTCTGTTTGTTTGTCTCTTTTTGTT
>NC_051419.1:8044562-8045235 GCF_015228065.2 Penaeus monodon
CACCCCCGCCCTCCCTCCTCCCCTCCCGTCTCTGTCTCTCTTTCATAATCATCTTCAACACAAACGCCATATCAAATCTACAACAACCATCCTTCCCTCTCAGTTGAAGATCTGCTGTTCTGCATGAGTGACTTGTTCGTGGCCGGGAGTGAGACCGTGTCCTCGACTATCCGCTGGGCCATCCACTACCTGGCCAAGTACCCTGAGATCCAGGCCAAAGTACACAAGGAGATCGATTCTGTGGTTCCCAGGGACGTCTTCCCTTCCATCCAACAGAAGAATAGGTAATTGAAATAAAGAGATAAATAGATTCGATAGTTCCAGTTGTTTATGTGTTAGTTCTAGGTTCGGGATAATTGGGCAAGAAACTTGAACTATTCTGGGGAATGTTTATTAGTCTCATTATACGATGATAACATTCACATCATCGAAGGTCAGACCAAAAGAAAATTCATCTTCACTGACAACATCGGGTCTTAGTCCCATTTCTCCGTACTAAACGAACAGTATATGACCTCTATCTTCTTCAGCATGCCGTTCCTGGAGGCTGTCACGCTCGAGGTGCACCGTCTAGCGTCCCTGGTTCGCTTGGGAGTCCTTCACTGCTGTGCCAAAGATACGCAGTTTGAAGGCTACACTATACCCAAGGTAATCTGATCCTCCCCTCCCCCCC
>NC_051419.1:8045381-8045638 GCF_015228065.2 Penaeus monodon
ACCAATTTCATTTTATTTCTATAAACATAATTACTACGAAGAACCATAACATAACTGAAATATCCGTTCCACAGGGTGCCATTCTAGCAGGCCACCAGGAAGGCTGCCACTCGGACCCGACCTACTGGGAGAAACCGTATGAATTTTACCCCGAGCACTTCCTCGACGGCGAAGGGAAGGTCGTCACTAAAAAGGAAGGGTTTTTGCCATTCGGTCTCGGTATGTGTTTTAAGGCACGCACACACGTACACGCACAT
>NC_051419.1:8046425-8047320 GCF_015228065.2 Penaeus monodon
TTCTGCGCCTCCTCCAGGTCGCCGCCAGTGCCTCGGGGAATCGCTGGCCCGCATGGAGCTCTTCGTGTTCCTCTCCGCCCTCCTGCAGAACTTCTCCTTCTCGGCTCCTAAGGGCAAGGAGCTGAGCGTCGAGAAGGACCCGAAACTGCTCATCCTCAGTATGCCGAAGCCTTTGGATATAGTCATTACTAAGAGAGAATGATAAGAGATATGATATTGAATACGATAAAGGGGGTGGAGAGAGAGTGATGAGGGATGTATAAGAGAGTGACAAGGGATATGATAAAAATGATAAGGGTTATGAAGAGAGAATGATGAGGGGTGTAAAGAGAGAATGATAAAAGAGATGAGATACGGAAAATGATATGGTTATATGAGGAGAAAATGGTAAGGGAAATGAAGAAAATCATAAGGGATATGATAAAAAGGATAAGGGATATGAAAAAAATAAGAGATGTGATAAAGAATGTGATAAGGATGTAAAGAGAGACTGATGAGGAACAGGAGAAAATGATAAGGGACACGGAGAGAAAATGATAAGAGAGATGAGGAGAAATGATAAAGAAAATGAAAAGAAAATAAGATGAAGATAAATAATATAGGTTATAAAGAAAAAAAGGATAAGAGATATGATAAAAAATGATAAATTTGAAAAAGGCATGATTAGTGATATGAGGAGATGATGATAAAGGATGTAAAGAGATAAGAAAAGTAAATAACAAAGGATATGAACTGAAAATCATGAGACCTAAAGTGTTATCTCTTATTTTGGGCAGCTTTGGATCAACTAAATGTAATCAAGTCCATTTCATTTTCTTTTTACTTTTAACAGATCATTTTTTTTCTTTGTTTATAACATTTTGTCGGCTCGTTCGCTTGAAGCTGCGCATTTTCG
>NC_051419.1:8047434-8047709 GCF_015228065.2 Penaeus monodon
AGCTGGTAAAATTAAGTCATCAATAAAATAAATTTTTGTGTCTTTATTATTTTCTTTACACTGTATAAACAATTAAGTTCCTTGTAGGCACCCTTAAAATTACGACAGTTAAGGTATTTGATTGCTTGTGACTGCTACTTTCATCCATGCAGATTTGTCTCTTATATATATTTTTTTATAATTAATGATAAAATGTAAGATGGAAATGTCGATATCGGCTGAAATGTGGATATTAGCACCGGCCTTTATCGGTACCTCTCTTACAGACAGGTATT
>NC_051419.1:8047751-8048392 GCF_015228065.2 Penaeus monodon
TCTAATACAAGTACGTAACATACTGATGAGCAGCATATATCACACGCAAAAACACGCGCAAATGTGTACATCTGTTTACCTATTTCCATACTGATATAGCATTATAACACCTAAATTTGTTCTTGTTTAATCACAACAAAAACGAAAAAGTAACTGAAAGCATATTGATGTGTTTAAAACAGGCACCCATTAGAAAAAAAAGTGCCTGGCTCATTACTCTTGAGATACAGAATGTAGATCCATTTTCATTGATGCTTAATGAAGAAAGAAAATGCCGAGATTAAAAAGGCACATTCGTCCTTCCTAATGCTAATTCTTAATAATAGTTTCCGTCTCTATTTTTTTCCCTGCTGAATCTAATTTCTCAATAGATCAAAGAAAACGTCTCTCTCTTAGTGTTTGAAGGATAGACGCAAATAAACTCATATTTTACATTCAAATGGGGGTATCTACACGGGAAATAGTGGGAACAATTTAAATCCCATTGGAATAACTACCCAGAATTATGAGTAAAAAATAACAATAACAATATACAAGTATTAACAACTGCGCCATCAATCCAGTACACTGATGTCTGTATTATAACTAGCATTTGTCAAGTGCATCTTGTGTAAGTTCACTGCTACACTGTATATTGTGGT
>NC_051419.1:8048670-8048793 GCF_015228065.2 Penaeus monodon
GCGTGAGATACATATGAAAACAAGGGTAGTGCATTTAAGTCGTGCTTCACCTTCATTGATAATTCAGATGTTCCTTTAATTTGATCTTAAACGTATTCAAATTGTGTGACAATTACTTACAGA
>NC_051419.1:8048974-8049043 GCF_015228065.2 Penaeus monodon
GCCATTTTAGTTTATTTATTTACCCAGCTTTAGCAAATCCGTGCAAATCCACACGCGCATTGTGCGCAT
>NC_051419.1:8049742-8050175 GCF_015228065.2 Penaeus monodon
TTTGAACCAATATCTCTATGATTTCTTCAACTTGGCACTAATGTTATAATCATCTACGATGTCTTTGCAATCAAGTAATTCATTTCTGACATGTTTTTTTTTTCCTTTTGTGTCCTTGATGTGACTTTGACAAAACCATAATCTTCAGTATCTTCAGCTCTTTCTGCTGTTTTTCCGCGGTGTGGTGGTTGAGTCCGCCTCGGCTTCGTCGACACATGTGGAGGTGTGCTAGGGGGGGGTTGGAAGACAATGGGTAGGCTCTTTTTTGTTTGTTGTAGTTTTTGGTTATTAGGCTTTTGCGTTATTTGTGCAGATGCCTCAATTTTCTTATCGACTGACGGGATGTTCAAGGACTGCTGAGTGTTGGGTCTGGGGGGTTTCACAAAGGACTCAGCTTGCTCGGTCGTTGCAGGCGAGAGATTTCTGCTAAGTA
>NC_051419.1:8050465-8050830 GCF_015228065.2 Penaeus monodon
ATTTTTGTGGCATCCGGGCAGTGGTGGGGAGGTTTTCAAAATTAACATATTGGTCTATCATGGTGTGCAAAATGTTTATCCTATTATTAGAGTCCATTTTCGTATTTATAGGCTTTCTAGAGTGTGAGATATGGATTATGATAACCTCTTAGATTTCATCTCATCACAAGGAAACAAACTAACTTGTATATGTTTTTTTTTTCGTGAAAAGAAAGCATGGGACATGCGGATTTGATAGACTGTTATTGATGTGTTCACCGTTTGCGCTGCTTTTGATGCTAAACCATAATCAGTCACTCAATAAGCCCCGACTTTCTTCCATAGTATCCATACACACACATACACACGTGCATACAGACCTGTAC
>NC_051419.1:8051983-8052624 GCF_015228065.2 Penaeus monodon
GACATTGCCGGATAAGTATAACACGATTTCCGAGGCCAAAAGGATATATGATTCTACAATAGTATTTTTTTACATAGATTTTAATCCAGATTTCTGCTTTACAGACGTAATGTTATGATATTTTTTCTTGCAGTTTCTTTTCATGGAACTCGATTGGTATCTTTTTTATCTCTTGTGGCATAGGGAATAATGTATAGAAATAATATATGTAATTAGGCTTTTGAATTAATCATTCCCAATTACACTTATTCGGAGAAGAATAGTGAATCCATTGAACCCAAATTTACACACTGAATTTATAGCACACAAACAAAATGCACAAGCATGCACAACGCAGTGTAGTTACCGCGGACACCCTATACAAACAGAGAGCAAAAACGAGACATAAAACAGTGATTAAAATTCTGCCTTGGCGTCAGAACACCCAAGGTTAAATGTAATATTCACAGCGCAACCACAGACTCGGATCGCAGCAAGCATGTTTTTTAAGCAGGCACAGAAGTGGTACCTCCTCGGTCATCTATCATGTTTTTATCTCATTTATTTATTGAGTACAAATACATCCTATTTTTTGCATATGTCCCTAAGATTTACATGTGATTATAACATCTATTTAGAGACTATTTATAGACTCATTAGAA
>NC_051419.1:8053329-8053424 GCF_015228065.2 Penaeus monodon
GATGCCCGTCGAGGTTACCAGAAAGACCCAAAAGTGTGTAACAGGAGCGACGTGTTCTGCTTCAGATCACAGCTCAGCTCCTCGCGCAATGCGTC
>NC_051419.1:8054333-8055027 GCF_015228065.2 Penaeus monodon
CCCCACAAACTCTAATGTGTTACAGATGCGGTGCTAAGGTAACCATGTAGTATTGCTCAGCCTCTTTCACGGCTGGCTTCACCTCTCCTCGTCTTTTGGCTGAACTGATTCATCTACACGCAGGTTTGCCACGCACGGAAACGCCATTTGGGTATCTGTTAAAAGCCGTTTAGTGTAAAGCTTCAAGTTAGCTCAAACGAAACGAGAGTGGAAAGTCAAACATTATTCGAAACACCTCGACGTTGTTATTGTAACTGTAATATAGCTTGCGACATCTTACAAGCTATACTTGTATACATAACTATATATCTTGAACAGAAAATGAAGTATGGTTTAAGTATGGTTGAAATTTTGTGGCCGCCTTCGAATGACTATTTAGAAAATGAAGAAAACGTTACTAGTGTTGTTAAATACCCGAGTAAAATTTCTATTCTGTGAGCTGGAAGGAGTAACCTAAACGAGGAAACTTTAAAAGGAAAGATTACCAAACAATTCTTCTCTTTCATTTTTATCATTATCATTTTAGTACGAAATTATTCCAGTGATTCACACCTATTCCATAATCTATTTTTTGAGATTCAGTATCGAGCAAAACACCAATTATCCCTCTTTAGCACCCGGAGCCTAAAGTGCGATAACGTAAATGGAAATTTATGAAAAAAAGACTAAGAAAACAAGGTAATCCAAAGTACAT
>NC_051419.1:8055447-8055683 GCF_015228065.2 Penaeus monodon
AGTTAATCACAGCCGTTACACCTATTACAGACGAAACAACACTAGTAAGAAGCACCGCCACAACAACATTAACAAATTCTTTCAAATGATTAATTTCTGAACAACTCTAATACCCACTCAATCCTCAGCCACGCCGTAGATCAAGCACCATGCTGACGGAGGCGCTGCTGGGGATCCTTCTGCTTGTGCTGCTCTTCTCCTTCGTCAACAAAAGACCCGAAAACCTCCCACCAGGT
>NC_051419.1:8055724-8057483 GCF_015228065.2 Penaeus monodon
GCAGGTGAGCTGTGTATTAATGGTAGAATTGTGACGTAATAAAAATTGTGGTACTATTAATATTAGTAAGTATTAGCAGAATGATACCAAAAGCCTGATGCTGATTACTGATAATATTACTAATTAATAATATTATATTAGCACTGATTATTAATACTACAAATATTATTAACAGAATGTTTTTGAAAGCCTAAGTGAGTTGAATCTTTGGAAACGGATTTGTTTGGTTGAAAACTGGAATCCGTAAATTTATATTATTTGATATTTAACAGGTAGCCGTGAAAATGGTCATAGTGATTTTGTTAAGAGTAATAGAGATAAATACAGAATGAGAATAGTAAGAACGATTATGTTCAATTTCAGATTTTAATAATTCCAGGTTTGTTGCTTGTTTAGTTCATGCGAGAGAGAAAGAGGATTGAAGAAAGGGGAGGCAGGAGGCATTATGTTTACAGACCAACTTTGATCAACGTAGGGAAGGGGTGTGTGTGTGGGGGGGGATAGATTATTCATAAAACTAACTATGTTTATTGTCTTTTTAGGGTTATGGGGCCTGCCAATAATAGGACACCTTCCCTCCAGCAAAATCCCTCTGCATGACCAATTGCAGATGCTTAAGAAGAAGTTTGGTAACATTATCTCGTGAGTAGCTTTGTTCGTCACGATACGGGAGAACAATCTAGCCTGGTTATCACGTCTCTTCAGTTTCTTATATATCCTTACATTATCTTTTATATATTAGTATTATCCTTTATTTTCTGACTTACTAAAATGCAATCTCATCCTGAATAAGATTTAGTAACACGTATCTCTCCCAGATGGCGCATGGGGAGTCGCATCTTCATCTTCTTCTGTGACTACAAGACCATCAAAGCCGCTTTCTCCAAACCCGAGTTTTCTAACAGACCGGACTTGTATAGCTTCACTGTCTTCAACCGATTCACCGAAACCGGTAAATTCACTTGGCTGAGAAGAACAGAATATAGGAATTTGGCATTTTTTTCGCTGTATTTTTCACAGTTTATTGAAAATACTTTTTATATACTCGTACTTTTCTGGTATTTAACTTCGTCGTTTCGTTTACAACTTGTTCGGCTTGAAGCATTTAATGGCACTCAGTTATAAAAGAGAAATGATATTTCATATTGATTAATGTAGGGGAAACTGGAGAGGTAGATAGCTTAGTGGCAGTTCGCCATATTTTATCTCTTTCTTACTTTTCCTTCAAAGGCATAATCGTCTCCAACGGACAAATTTGGCAAAACAACCGGAGATTCACCCTCCGCCACCTGCGGGACCTGGGCATGGGCAAGACCCGCCTGGAGGAGGCCATCCAGCGCGAGGCCGTGTGTCTGGTCGAGGACTTCGCGAGGCACGCGGGCCGGCCGGCTCCGTTGCCTTGGTCCATCAACGTGGCGGTCCTCAACGTCATTTGGCAGATGGTTGCGAGTAGGTGATGTGCTCAGCGGTATACTGACAGGGAATTCGAGGGAGCAAAGCAGACCACTTGCTCAATCTCCCTCTCTCCTTCAGACCGACGGCATAACGTGAACGACTTCGAGATTCAAAAACTGAATAAGCTCACCAGTTCATCCTTCGAGGACTTCCAAGGCATCAAATGGTTCGATTTCATGCCATGGCTGGTGCCCATCGTGCCCCAATTCCTCAAGAGGTGGACGGGCGTCGTCGAACTGACTGACAAGATACAGGTGATCAGTCAACGTATGGCGGTAAGTAGCCTCGTCATTTTTTATGTCAC
>NC_051419.1:8058958-8059111 GCF_015228065.2 Penaeus monodon
TATTTACATACAAGGGCCGTTCGGCTCTTGCCCTTCCCTTCAAGCAGGGGGGGGGGGGACTGCTGGGCAACAGTCTGTCTTCCATGTCACTTTTGTTCAGGCTTGCGCCTTGGAAAGGACTGCTACACACACCCACATATATATACAAACTTT
>NC_051419.1:8059163-8059395 GCF_015228065.2 Penaeus monodon
CTTATGTACATATACATTGTAGCATGGCGAAAAGTTTGTGGGGGAATGGCAAATTTTCACCATTTGAGTGATTCCTAACATTAAGAAAGAATCAGAAATCTGCTGAAGTACATAAATGAACACAATATACTACATCTATTTAATTCTGAATTGTTTAATAAATCATATTACTAATTACAGATGGATTCTATGGTCAATGTAGACTATAATGATATGAAACAGTGAGAAGTAA
>NC_051419.1:8059801-8060352 GCF_015228065.2 Penaeus monodon
CCTTTCACAGGAACACGTGAAGGAGCACCAGGCGACGCTCGACCCCGAGAATCCCCGAGACTACATCGACGCTTACCTGCTGGAGATGGAATCCCAGAAGGACGACCCTAACTCTACCATGAGCAGTGAGGCCCCTTATGCCGTGATATTTCGTTAACGCAATTGTGTTTCCTATTTTTTGGACAGACTGGGTTACTTTTTGATGTGTGTAGTACATCCGGGAGCAAAAGTCCGACTACTCCACTCTCAATCTGACATATGTTTTATGCGTCACCTTTAGATGGCGTGGTATTCATTGTATGCAAAGTAAAAGAGAAACGAAGAGGTAGGAAGGGAAAGGGGAGTGGGGAAGTGGAAGACGGGATGAAGGAGAACCTGGTGGCAATGATTAAATGACAGGTGTTTGGTATTTGACAGGCTATGGAAGTGAAAGTATGCCAAAAGTCAAGTACAACCTTTTAATAACAATATAATAAAGTTTTTTGTCAGTTACGGAGTAAGTTCACGTGAGCCGAGTTGGAATTTTACCAACGAACTGACAAATTGACCTG
>NC_051419.1:8060622-8061070 GCF_015228065.2 Penaeus monodon
TACTTTTTGCATTTAGGAGTAATAAATATATAGATAGATGAACAAGTGATGATAATTTTATTGTAAAGGAAATACCAAGCGCTTGCTTGCCCTAACCTAAGGAACATATACTAAGCATAATGTGGATTTCAATATGATAGTAAACAAAGTGTGACACTAGTATATATACTGTAGACTAATATCACAAGTGGATCTAACATGCCGTATGTTTGCACGGTGTAGTGAGCACATGCTCTCTCTGTTGATAGAGTTGCAGCGAAAACAGCTGCTCTCAGCTGAGATTGCAGTGCAGACAGGAAACTCGACGAAACCACGAAATGACTGCGGGCTTCGGAGCAAGAGAGAATTTCAGCCAGTTTAGATTTGACTTATTATAAGTAATCGAAATATATTTCCAACTCCCGTCAAGGAAAAAGGGGGCCTTGTCAGAAGATGAATGGAATCCCAA
>NC_051419.1:8061103-8062118 GCF_015228065.2 Penaeus monodon
ATAAATGTCTCTTATTATGCTGGTATCTTATTTCATAGAGTAAACATGTTATACACTTGCACCCCTTGCCAAACAGTTATTGATAACATAACGAGCGTCTGTGAATGTTTCTTGACATAAAGTTTGGTACATAAATATTATGTTATCTTTAAAGAAACACCCGATATGGAATGAAAGACGCTGCCCTTTTGAACTCCCATACAGTTGAAGATCTGCTGTGCTGTTTGTCCGACCTGTTCAACGCTGGCAGCGAAACCACGTCCTCCACCATCCGCTGGGCCATCTACTTCCTGGCCAAGTACCCTGAAGTCCAGGCCAGAGTGCAGAAGGAGATCGACTCCGTGGTTCCGAGGGACGTCCTTCCCTCCATTCAACAGAAGAACAGGTGTGCATTTAATCAATTTCCTTACCAATGTATAAGTTACAGTGTTATCCCTCTGTAATTCCTAAGAGGGCGGGTTATGAATAACATTGATAAGGAACTGCAGTATTGCAATAAGAATGTATTCTAAAACTTACAAGACATATCATTGTCAAGATGAAATATATATAGAAAATACTTAATATAGTCTCTTGCATCGCCAGCATGCCGTATCTAGAAGCTGTTACTCTAGATGTTCACCGACTAGCGTCTTTTACTCGCATTGGGGTTTACCACATGTGCTCCAGAGATACACAGTTCGAAGGCTACATCATCCCCAAAGTGAGCATTTATAACGACCACTCTTGGTTATTAGAACAATAAAAACAACAACACGTAACTACATATACAGCCATATCTAGAAATAACAAAGCTTCCATTACAAGAATCCTTTGTTTAATAAATACAAATGTAAGAAAAAACAACTAGAAATTCGCAAATGTTCTCTTCCACAGGGTGCTATTTTGGCTGCCCACCAGGAAGCCTGCCACATGGACCCCGCCTTCTGGGAGAAACCTTACGAACTCTACCCCGAGCACTTCCTCGACGACCAAGGGAAGATTCTCACCAAGAAGGAGGGCTTCTTGCCGTTTG
>NC_051419.1:8062457-8063307 GCF_015228065.2 Penaeus monodon
AGAGAGATAAAGCGAGAAATCGGTCTCGTGCAAGAATTTTCTCCTCCTCCAGGTCGCCGCCAGTGCCTCGGGGAATCGCTGGCCCGCATGGAGCTCTTCGTGTTCCTCTCCGCCCTCCTGCAGAACTTCTCCTTCTCGGCTCCCAAGGGCAAGGAGCTGAGCGTCGAGAAGGACCCGAAGCTGCCACTCCTCAATTTACCGAAGCCAGTCGATATCGTCATTACGAAGCGGAAGTAGGAACAGGTTAAGGAAGAGAGTTTAATGGGAGTCTTTTCATCGGCTAAATGCTGTTAAATTCTGACTTTATAATAGCACATCCATAAATCGACTTTGTCACTCACGTAGACTTACGTAAGAGAAGAAAAAATGTACTTAACCCTAATAAAGAATATAAAAATACTTACTGTAATAGCTATTCGGGGTTCCTCTTGGCAAAGTCTTTGGGATTTATAAAAGGTTTGAATGATTTTTAACGGTCATTTGCATAATATGATCTTATACATTGTGAAAAGCGAGTCACTTTTAGTAACGCCAAGAAACGGTGTTATTATTTCTTATTGAGAACTGTTAAAAGCAATGTCAATTTATAGGTATGCTATTTATGTAAAAAAAAAAATTATAATAATAAACGGCGTCTGCAGTTTCGGAACAACGCTGCCAGGCATATGCAAATGCGTGAAACTTATCTCAGAAGGCAACATATGGACAGTAGAATTTGTGCTCTGTTACCCGTTCCCTGACAATGACGTTTCATAATTGGCCACAGCAGCATCCTACTTAAGAATTTTCCATTGCCTTGATATCTTTTAGCATTTTTCGAATTCTGTTACCTAGAGCGGCTTGACCCTAA
>NC_051419.1:8063791-8064073 GCF_015228065.2 Penaeus monodon
CAGGTCAGCTGATGCTTTAATATTACAAGTATGGGTAACTATGTACATCGTTAAGTGATGTTACTTTTACATTTTTCATTGTTTTTTTTTCAGAAAGGTTTCAATACAAAATCATTATTTATATTGATCATACTAGTATTTATTGATCATAGAACAACAACATAGTGATCATATAACGGCACCAAGTGTGGTTACATATGAAGGCGCTAAGAAATGTCTCATAGATGGGACAGCTAACAGGCGTCACCCTCACAATGTATATGTATATATAAACAAAAGCTG
>NC_051419.1:8064108-8064611 GCF_015228065.2 Penaeus monodon
TATAGATCCTCTAATGGCAGTTCTGAATAAAGAAGATCTTTGTATATCAATTAAATATGAATTACATTGCCAGTTACGATGATAAGCAAGTGTTTAAATAGAGTGATTGACTGTCCCCAAAGGTTTTGTAGTATTGATTTCTGCAAGAGCCTACGAATGTTAGCTCTTGGAAGTATTAACAAAATCAGCAAAATTTATTGCTGTTCAAATGTATGAATTGATATATTACACTTATAGTCAACGTTGTCATAATCACCATTAGCATATGTGTATAACCATGACTTTTTTACGTCATTTGTGGATGAAGTTTAGGAAAAAAATCAAATACACAGATAATATTCTATAATCGGTGACATTTCTGCCATGCAGGGCCATCTCCCGAGGGTGACATTACTGTCATGCAGGGCCATCTCCTCAGGGTGGCATTTCTGCCATGAGGGTGACGTTTTTGCCACACTGGGCCATCTCCTCAGGGTGGGATTTCCGCCACACCGGGCCATCTC
>NC_051419.1:8064937-8065035 GCF_015228065.2 Penaeus monodon
CTTTCGAAATTGCCTTAGATTATGATTGAAAATATTAATGTCATAACGATTAAACCCTCTCTGAAATTTAGAGGAGTAAAGCAATTTTACATATTTCC
>NC_051419.1:8065082-8065317 GCF_015228065.2 Penaeus monodon
TCCAGGACACACTACTCGACTAAAACGAAAATTCTATTTCCTTTTCGTAATAACAACGTCGATGGGCTTTGGCATGTTGATTAGGGGCAGACTGGGGTCCTTCTCGACGCTCAGCTCCTTGCCCTTGGGAGCCGAGAAGGAGAAGTTCTGCAGGAGGGCGGAGAGGAACACGAAGAGCTCCATGCGGGCCAGCGATTCCCCGAGGCACTGGCGGCGACCTGGAGGAGGCGCAGAA
>NC_051419.1:8065889-8067852 GCF_015228065.2 Penaeus monodon
TATCTCCTAAAATTATCTAACATCCAAAGTGCAGTGAACACTTTAAGCTGAGATGCACATGAAAATTGCAGAATCCCACCTAGGGAGAACGGCAAGAAGCCCTCCTTCTTGGTGAGAATCTTCCCTTGGTCGTCGAGGAAGTGCTCGGGGTAGAGTTCGTAAGGTTTCTCCCAGAAGGCGGGGTCCATGTGGCAGCCTTCCTGATGGGCTGATAGAATGGCACCCTAGGAAGAGAGAATTTTTCTCTTCAAGGTCTATTTGTATGCTTATTTCCACCGGTCAGTCACCTTCCCGGGACTGCCTTTCATCGCCCTTATTAGTATTGCATAGCTTTATTTATTTCATTTAGACTCATGATATATAAAAAATAGTCTTCCCTTCATCAGCTCACCTTAGGTATCGTGTAGCCTTCGAACTCCGTGTCTTTGGTGCTGAAGTGAAAGAGACCGAGGCGGACGAGAGACGCCAGTCGGTGTACCTCGAGTGTCACAGCTTCCAGATAAGGCATGCTGGAGGTTCAAGAGAAATACTGATTTGAATATAATACGTTTGATATTATTCTTGGATGGATGACGCCAAGAGCTTTCAGGATGGCGTATACTTCGAGTTATACAAGGACAAAAGATGAATGATATAGCTACCACAAGCAACGAACTTGGGATACCACTGCCAAACTAGGCAAATTACGGTTTATATTGTCTAAACTGTACCTATTTTTCTGCTGGATGGAGGGAAGGACGTCCCTTGAAACCACGGAGTCGATCTCCCTTTGCACTTTGGCCTGGATCTCAGGGTACTTGGCCAGGTAGTAGATGGCCCAGCGGATGGTCGAAGCCGTGGTTTCGCTGCCGGCCACGAACAGATCTCCGAGGAGGTTTTTCAGGTCAGAAACTGCAAAGAGGAACCCGACATTTGATGCTTTGAAAAGGACATCATGCTTATAAGTCAAGAAAAGGGATACAAAAAATACCAATTGTCTGAACTATATGAAATTGGTAATTAGCGAAGTGCTTATCAAAGCCATATCGTAAATTGACACTAAAGAGCATGACATCTTGTATAGCAAAATTGAAGCAAAAATACCGATGGCGAATCTAAAGCATTAAACGCGAATCGCTAAATCCGTTACTGCATCACCTTCTTCCCCGCCTTTACTTAAGGTACAGCGAATACCGCGTCATCTATAGGCGACACGTAGAAACATATGCCAGGCTGTGAGTATACACCTGAATGAACCTTACATTATCTAAGAAACCTGAAAACAGCCAATTCAAACAGCAAGCGTACAACAACATAGTACAACATAGGGGGACTCACGGCTCATGGTAGAGTCAGGGTCGTCCTCCTTGGCTTTCATCTCGAGCAGGTAAGCATCGATCAAGTCTCGAGGGTTTTCGTGATCGAGTGTCTCTTTGTGCTCCTTCACCTGTTCCTGAGGATTTTGGTTTCATTTGTAAGACTCTTTCGGTATCTGGTAAGTAATTTTATACAAGCGGTGATAGCCTCTGTCCTTATATTCATTTATATAACCATTTGTTTTATTTTGATTTTGTATTACTGTTTCCGTAGAAGGGGAATTGCATTATTGTTGTTACATCATAACTATTGTTATCATAAGCAAAATTATGATCACTATCATTGTCTAACAATTTTTTTTATTCATTTACATTACATCGGATTAAAAAAAATGTTATCAGAAGTATAAGGTATAAAGATCCACCAACACCTACCATCATTTTTTCTAACAAGACATCTGCTTTGTCTGTAATCTGCGCCACGCCCATCCACTTCTTGACGAAATGGGGCACGATGGGTATCAGCCAGGGCATGAGGTCGAACCAGATCACGTTGCCCTGGAAGTCCTCCACGGATGAGTTGACGAGCTTGTTGAATTCTTGGATCTCGATGTCGTCCACGTCATAACGTCGATCTGGAGATGGGCAGGAATTATCGGTTGGCTAGA
>NC_051419.1:8067992-8068531 GCF_015228065.2 Penaeus monodon
GATTATCGATCTGATCTTACTCTCATTGTTCTTGTTATTATCATCCCTTGACCGTCTTCCTGAGTGGTGCCAATTACCTTCTAAAAAAAATCTCGTCTTTTAATCGGGTTCTTTATTATCTTAAGCATCAGAGCAAAATTCCGTTTTCTTACTCGCAACCATCAGCCAGATGACATTGAGGACCGCCACGTTGATGGACCAAGGCAGCGGAGCCGGCCGGCCCGCGTGCCTCGCGAAGTCCTCGACCAGACACACGGCCTCGCGCTGGATGGCCTCCTCCAGGCGGGTCTTGCCCATGCCCAGGTCCCGCAGGTGGCGGAGGGCAAACCGACGGTTGTTTTGCCAGAGCAGGCCATTGGTGTTGATAACGCCTTTTGGGATCAAGTGAAAGGGAAGGTAATTATTTCATGATTTTGTTCGTTCTTCGCCGTATTTCCATTAACATATATTTGATGCTTTTATTATCTAGGTCTCTTGTAACAGACGAGGAGTATTTTGTTTTCTCAACTTCTTTTCCCTTTCTTGCCCTTAACCCTTTA
>NC_051419.1:8068786-8069087 GCF_015228065.2 Penaeus monodon
CCCTCTTATTCTCTTTACATGCACACTCTTGAAGCAGACAAAGCTCTCACCGGTCTTCGTGAATTCATTGAAGATATCGAAACTGTAAAAATCCGGCCTGTCAGTGAACTCCAGCTTGGCGAAGGCAGCCTTAATGGTCCTGTAGTCGCAGAAGAAGATGAAGATGCGACTGCCCATCCGCCAGCTGGGGGGAAAGGAGGAAATTGATCCTACTGAAATGCATCATATGAAGCCAATCGATCAGATAGATTATGGTGAAACAATGTTATAATTGGAAAAAAAGGCTCCGTATTTCTCTGAC
>NC_051419.1:8070876-8071086 GCF_015228065.2 Penaeus monodon
TGACTACCTGACCTGGCTAAATGCAATGAAGCAATACTGTATGAAGTTAGTATCTCTACTAATATAATGGTGCATTTATACTCACGATACAATGTTCCCAAACTTCTTCTTCAGTTCGTTTACTTGATCACAAAGAGAAACTTCAGTGGAGGGAAGTTTCCCTATTATGGGCAAACCCCATAGTCCTGGAACGAGAGAATTATATTTTAT
>NC_051419.1:8071387-8072015 GCF_015228065.2 Penaeus monodon
TGTACCAGAGCAGCGTTTTCCAAACTGCGGTGCATGAACCAACGAAACATGAGATAAAAGCTGGGACTATGCTTAAATAATATTTAAAAAATCGGAATTAATATTTATGATTCATCAGAATTTTATTACAAGTTCATACATGTCACTGGCATTATCTTCATCCTAACCAACCTTGTAAACTTTTGATACTCGTTTCAATGGACGTAACTACTTACCCCCCCCCCCACACCCACCCATGCTTTGAACACACCCATCTAACAGCTAAAATATTCGCTCAGATTTGATACTTTACGCTCAGAGCCTCGTAATCTCCATACCCGAATCTTGCAATCAATGACCGAAGTTGAAAAGAACTGCACCGAAAGTTGTTGCTTCTCGAATCGTGTCTAATACGAATAGATATTATTTTTTATTCGTTATATTCCTGTTTCACATATGCTGTGATCAATACTTATATGCTGTGGTGTTGAGCAATATGCAATCAATTGACTAATTAGACAGGTTGAGGGGAAAATAAACGTTAAATAAATTGCTATAAATAACCTGAAATGAATTACTCCTCCTTTCAGAATTTAGTTTTGTCAAAATCACTATTGCTACGTGTCAGTACTACTCCCCCACTCACTCA
>NC_051419.1:8072370-8072472 GCF_015228065.2 Penaeus monodon
TTCCAACCCCCCTCTCTTTCTCTTTTTTCTTTAACATCCTTATTTATAATTATCATTCAGATATGCATGATAATTACATGATATGAAACTAGTTTCCCTTCC
>NC_051419.1:8075719-8076013 GCF_015228065.2 Penaeus monodon
ACCTGGCGGGAGATTTGCAGGCCTTCTGTTGACGTAGGCGAAGAGAAGCACAAGAAGCAGGATCCCCAGCAGCACCTCAGTCAACATGGTGCTTTGGTGGTGATGGTGGTGCGACTGAGGCGAGTCAGCCAAGTGTCGAGAAGAAACATATTGAGAGGGATCCCGTGGATAAAATTTATTTTGTGTGATAATGCTCTCTGCAGCTTTGATTTTTTAAAAATGGTTATCTGTGTTGCGTATCGTTGTTATCTGTGTTGTTCATTTGAATCTGTCAGATGAGTCCTTGATTTTGAT
>NC_051419.1:8078847-8079113 GCF_015228065.2 Penaeus monodon
AGCAAGCCAAGAACCTCTAAACTTACAACAGCTTCGTCATAATGATGAAGGAAAAAGTACATGACATCAACAGCAATGTCAGTCTCAGCATAGCCAGTATCTGTCTGAGATATGAGATATGCAAGTCATGGTGGCGTCTCAGTGTCACTATTACAAGCGAAATTTTCGATCAGTTGAAGAGAATTCCGTAGAATAGCAGTTCCTACTTGTTAACAAAATGCAGCTCTTGCTCATTCCATTTTGTAGACATTTTGTTTGTGCAGATT
>NC_051419.1:8079340-8080207 GCF_015228065.2 Penaeus monodon
GTTTAACTGAAGTAGTAAGACTTCCTTTTAGACAGCAGAGACATACGAACATCAAAAAAATTGTATTACAATGCAGAATATTCTCATGAGGTAGAACAAAAACTAAAGCGTTGTAATTAATTCTTCAACAAAACCAGAACCAGACGTTCCCGGCGTACAAATACATACTAGTGAGATAAGTTTAACTGAAGGGCATCGAACAAAGAGCATTATTGTGACTCAAATGACTGTTAATTTCTATCATGAAACGAAATCTCTAGATTCTACGCAGATTTCTTATCACAGAATACTGATTTCTTAATTAATTACAACTTCCTGTTTATATTATGCGATAAGATCCCTGGGTTTTACTTTTTACGATACAAAATACACATGACCGCGTTGAATTCACTACGTTATTTTCTTGCCATTTCGTTGACACATATGATAATAAAATACATGTGCAAATAAAACGGAAGAGAAGAAAGAACCTTAACTTTATTCATATTCTGCATTCCAAGTCATATATAACAATACAAAAAACGTGATAATAAACCCAACCACACAGGTAAAACTAACAATATCACGGCACATTCCATCACTTTATTATAAATAGCCTACATCGCTACAGTCACTCAACACACAGTGCCTAGCGAGCCGAAACACATCTCTAACATCGTACTGGAAAAGTTCGAAATCCAGACTATATTCTTGGTAGACTCTACGTATGAGGGAAGGAGACAGCTGTTCGTAATAGCGGCTCAACTCACTAGGCTTTGGGGAAAGGCTAAGGCTATTACGATTGTGCCAGGGTTTTTCCAACGTTCGTAAGCCTACCCTGCGCCAAATGTACTGTGAAAGCGAAAGAAAGAAAATGAGAAATGGGCG
>NC_051419.1:8080233-8080408 GCF_015228065.2 Penaeus monodon
AGGCCTACTGAAAAAATATGAATTGCTACCTAGAGGATGCTTAACTCCTTTGATATTTACCAATGTTTTGTTCGTTATGAAATTAAATTAAGTTAAATAATCTTCTTATTTAATATTTCCCTATAAGAGATTTGAATCACAACTTCCATATTCACTTCCCATTACTTGTCAAAGT
>NC_051419.1:8080581-8080902 GCF_015228065.2 Penaeus monodon
AATCCCGCTTAATAGCACACGAAATCATACTCCTTAAAAGACCCTCACCTCTAAGTCACTCCCAGCTGTCTCAAGCATGGCAATTGCTGTGTAGTTAAGAGCACAGGGCGAACACCACTGCCAGTAAGGGGCCCAGTGGGATGAGAAGCCTGCATCTGTGAAACGAAGTCAAGTGAAGGGATTAGGATCCTATTCCATAAAGGTTTCGAACACCTTCGAACTGGTTTATATTCTTATGTTTATTTTCTTATCATGCGAAATGGATAGTCTATATGTGTATTTTGTATATTATTTAGTTACTTATGAAATGTATGTGTCTTT
>NC_051419.1:8081300-8081561 GCF_015228065.2 Penaeus monodon
ACATCACCATTTCACCATTTATATTGGACAAATCATATTCACAAACGAACACGAATTCGTACCTTTATTATTGTTCCTTATCATCATTACTCATCGGTTGCTGATCAGTCCCGCTATCCAATATATATTGAAAATCGACTTGAAGAATTTTCGTTTTATTCTGAATCTCACTAGGGACTGTGATGTCGTCGCGCTTCAATTTGCGTTATAGAGGATGGGGTGAAGAGAATGTTTACTTCGTGGATTGTCACTATATTTATT
>NC_051419.1:8082447-8082690 GCF_015228065.2 Penaeus monodon
TAAGCAGACAGCAGCCTCCCAAATGGGTGTCTCACCAACAGGAACTTGAAGAAATATTTTTTTGTGAAGTTGAACTCGGCCTCAGTCTGCAAATTAAGATCGTGATTAACTGTCGTTATCAGGATATATAGTTATAATTATGTATGAATACTATATACACACACATAACTCGAAATAATGTACATTATACTGGATTATTGCATTTCAACCTAGTGTATGCTTTCTTTATGCATTTGTGTTTCC
>NC_051419.1:8082732-8083318 GCF_015228065.2 Penaeus monodon
GCAATCCCTCTTTCCTGTTTTTATACAAGCATTTCTCCCACTTTTGTTTTCTTCGTCTTTCTTGTTTCTTGTGTGAGTGTGGATTTACTCACACTTTGTCCTTCAAATCTGGATTTGATTTTCTTTCTTTAGATTCTCCGTTTTTTTTTCTCTCTCTATGCTTCCATTACAGTATTAAATTTTTTTAATGTGGAATTCTCTATTGACATTCCTACCACTAAACCGCTCTCTGTGTCATTATTTCTAACTCTGTAACTCCGTGTAACTGTATTCATAACTCCCTTTCTCCCTTATTCTGTATCCACATCTATATCTCTCCTTCTCCTTTTCCCTTTTTGTGTATTCCTTCCATAATCACCTGGGGCCTGAGCACGGCAGCGGCCCCATGGACAGAGAGATCATCGTCCTCCATAGTCGGCACAGGATTTCCCTCTGCCTCCATCAAGCCTGCTACTATCGAGGTCGAACCGGCCTGAAATCGAGGGTCGAATGATGTCGAGAAACGGAGATAAATTCGATTTTTGTGTGTGGAATTATCTACTAATCTATTGAGACCTTTCTGAATAATCTGGTAGGTAGGGGGAAT
>NC_051419.1:8083526-8084359 GCF_015228065.2 Penaeus monodon
TTTTAGTACTTTTGTCTAAGAACTTTACCTTGTTAATTGGGCAAGTCAAAGTAGATGCAGACCTTGCCAGATAAAAGTGTGATAGAATGATCTGCTCCCTCTTCTCTGCTGGAAACGATTACATGTTTATTGTTCTGTTCCATCAGATGTAATCAGTGTGATAGCCAATTGCAATAATATGCAAGCTTTGAAAGGTGATATGAGAGAGAGAGAAGAAAATGTATTTATCGTATATAGGTAATGCTGACAATATAATGACATAATAAACTTAAAGAAACCAAGATTCTACTTACCAGGCACTCCATGAAGTGGTTTCCCTTCTGTGTTCCACTTCTGACACAACCGCCGCACAACTTCAGCACGATGCACTAAACGTTTCGCAGTATCATTTAGCATTATCACACTCTTACTATCTTTATCAGTTACCCCTTGAAATGTTAACGTTTTCTTTGACTCTACAAGATTGTGTAAAGAAATCGCTTCTGTAATGTGTGGTTGTAAATGCCTGTCATTAGTCCTCAGTTTATCATCTGTGTTTTCAGCTACTAATGATTCTAATAACTGGTATAGCGTGGTATTTATCCTCTTGGTATCATTTATGACGATAGAAGTTGATTCTAATTTAGGCGAGATATCCCCTGATATATTTGTTACGTTTTCTTTTAAAGTAAGAGAAAATGTGTTTTCTGAGAGGACAAACTTCACTGTTTTTTCAGCTGCAAAATCATTATCAGATCTGCTTCGCTTCGTTTCGCGAACCACATAGGAATCTTCGTTTACTGTATCGGCGTAGAGAATTTCATTTTTGTATATCTTAGGCATATGAGATCTAT
>NC_051419.1:8084399-8084609 GCF_015228065.2 Penaeus monodon
CACTGTCAACTTCAGAAAATGTTGAGTATTTTTCATTTTCGGAATTAAAATTTTCATCGTTGCGCTCACATTCTCGTAAATCTTCATTTCTGAAAAAAAAAAATAATAACGGTGATTAATACCGACAGCAGCAAAAACAATTTAAACGTAAAATGATGAAAACATCAGTAAAACATTAAGGGTCAATATAATATAAAATTGCAACACTAG
>NC_051419.1:8084828-8084907 GCF_015228065.2 Penaeus monodon
AAACAACACTTACGTTACTGTATTTATGCAAATGACAATTGATCACTGGTATGGAGTACCACAGGAAACTGTATCATCT
>NC_051419.1:8085390-8085751 GCF_015228065.2 Penaeus monodon
CTACTAACTGTATCAACTAAAATACATGAACATGTTCACTGTCATGCTGTTTTATACAGAGTATTATACTATACTCGACAGAAATTTCAAAATTTTATCGTTGAATACACTATTACAATACAATAGATATTTGCGAAGTTCTAGTTGGTATCCGTTTACTTATACTATCAGTCTCAATGACACTTAACCTGTTACAGTAGCACCGATATGTTATTCAATACACAAGGAACTGTCACTAACACCTGTTTACAATTTTCACTACAATTTCTGGCTTCATGAGTCCCGTATTTTTTCAATGAATAAAACGAGAGGCAAAACATGTAACGAAGAACATAACTATCTCCACATGGCTGATTTCGTG
>NC_051419.1:8085783-8086531 GCF_015228065.2 Penaeus monodon
TGCAGAGGGATAGAACGAACACACACTCTTTCCCCCAACACACAACCTGTACATTCCACGTCATCAGCGTCGAGGCCAATAATAAAGGTTCACAAGAATCCACGAATCTAGGATAAACACGAAGTAGAGAACTTTATACTACAGCTAGTCTGAGGTGCACTAACCTCACCTCACCTTGCGGAAATCCTCATAGTTGCCAGCTATTGGGTTTCGCACGTATAAAAATCTTTCGATATGTATTTTGAAATCGGGGGTTTGAGGTATATATTCTGTAGTATTGTTCGTTCTCAGTGTTTTATGGTGTCTGTCCATGTGATATTTTGTGATTTTTGTGATTACAGAAAACGTGAAATACAAAAACTGTACACCTGTGAATTTCAAGGTTAGGTGGGTGAACGAAATTTTTTGAGAATCGTAACGTAATCATTTGTTATATACTAATTCAAACAACCCTTCGTAGGGAAATCACTGGCATTTAAGTCATCCCCTATAATGATGATTTGTTTAGATTGCTTTTATACTCGGAAACTCATATGCAAAGTGTAAATCGTGATCATAAATGAGACAGACGGAAACATTTAAAAACGTGTTTACCACTACAGAACGAAGAAAAACGGAGTGTGTAACTGTTGTCTTGAAGTTTTCGGATGTGTTGGAATATTTCCCTCTGAATAAAGCTACTTATTTTTACTTCCATACTATTTCCTCGTAATTTTGTACTTACCCATACATTTAGCATCGCACTGCG
>NC_051419.1:8088105-8088215 GCF_015228065.2 Penaeus monodon
AAGTAACATTGAGCAATCCAACATTTCTCCCATAAGCGAGAACACTTCTTATTTCTTCGCGAACGGATCTGTTCTCCAACCCTGAGGATATATAATCGAGGATATCCTTA
>NC_051419.1:8088386-8088490 GCF_015228065.2 Penaeus monodon
TTTGATAAGCGGCTTAAAGCTTGTGTTCTCATCGTTGTAATGAAATCAGTACGAGTTTGTCTTCTAGCAGTGTTATTGCCTTTTTTTTTTTACCTTGTTTCGTA
>NC_051419.1:8088840-8089010 GCF_015228065.2 Penaeus monodon
ATCACTGTTAGCATTTATTCACTTTCTTTTTTATCGATATCCTTGATAACTACATTCCTATAATGAACGATAACTAATGACACTGAGTGATAGACAGAAACGTTTGTATTCTAAACGTTTTTCTTTTTCGATGCCGGATGATCCTGTTACCCTGAGTATCCAGCCTAAGA
>NC_051419.1:8090235-8091132 GCF_015228065.2 Penaeus monodon
GGGAGGAAGAAGCGGGAGAGCCAGCGACGTCCCATGCCGTGACTAAATCTCCGAAGGCCTCGTCAAGCCAAAGGTCAAGATCCATAATCGATAACACATGTGCAGCTCCACCTTCGAGCGAAACTAATTACTTAAGTCACCTGGCCGGAGAAAGTAACAGGAGCAAGTTAGAATCGAGAAGTTTTGACGGAAAAGCGCCTTCTCAGAGGCTAAGACAAGACAGGTTGAGGCCAGTGGACGCAAGACGAGGCAAGCTGAGGCAAGACGAGGCAAGCTGAGGCAAGACGAGGCAAGCTGAGGCAAGACGAGGCAAGCTGAGGCAAGACGAGGGAAGCTGAGGCAAGACGAGGGAAGCTGAGGCAAGACGAGGCAAGCTGAGGCAAGACGAGGCAAGCTGAGGCAAGACGAGGCAAGCTGAGGCAAGACGAGGTAAGCTGAGGCAAGACGAGGCAAGCTGAGGCAAGACGAGGCAAGCTGAGGCAAGACGAGGTAAGCTGAGGCAAGACGAGGCAAGCTGAGGCAAGACGAGGCAAGCTGAGGCAAGACGAGGCAAACTGAGGCAAGACGAGGCAAGCTGAGGCAAGACGAGGCAAGCTGAGGCAAGCCGAGGCAAGCCGAGGCAAGCCGAGGCAAGCTGAAGGCAAGACGAGGCAAGCCGAGGCAAGCTGAGGCAAGCTGAGGCAAGCCGAGGCAAGCCGAGGCAAGCCGAGGCAAGACAGGAGGTTACATCGGTTAGTATGAGGAAATTATGTGTTTGTTTTGCTTGTATTTTGTGCTTTGTTTGTGTCTGAATGCGTTGCTCGTGGGTGGTGTGCGGAGTGAAGGGAGATATATATAATATAATATATTTTTTATTTTAATCTTATTCAAAGAGTAATTGGCTGGTTAGAGAAGGAG
>NC_051419.1:8091350-8091453 GCF_015228065.2 Penaeus monodon
CCTAGTGTATTAGATATATACGCCTACTTTGTGACTATGATTTATGTGTTCAATTTATGTATGTCATTTTAAAAGCCATTGTATGCACTCGTATGTGTATGGG
>NC_051419.1:8092497-8092807 GCF_015228065.2 Penaeus monodon
ATTAACATATTTACTTATTCGTTCGTGCTTACGTGCATCTGTTCTTTTGTATATTGCTGTGCCTTGTGTAATGATTGTGTATATAAAAAGAAAGTGACAATAGACTATGATATGAATGCATACATTCTTTTATAATACATAAAATAACAAAACGTTTCACTCCTTTATTATATGTAGTTTCAAATGAAAATCGACTGATGTGCATTTATGTTACAGATCAAATTCCTTTTATGTATATCCCGAGTTCAGGTTATGCGAATTTTGATTTTAAGATATTAGACGATATACTCACTCGAGCATACATAAAATT
>NC_051419.1:8093654-8093758 GCF_015228065.2 Penaeus monodon
CTAAAACGGCGACCATTGTCTCCGCCGCTCGTTAGGAAAGATGTCTTGATCCCAGAAGATGAGAGTAAATATTAGCCCAGTGATGACAGTAGTGAGCAAAAGGA
>NC_051419.1:8094671-8094964 GCF_015228065.2 Penaeus monodon
CGTCCATACGGATAGGCGCAATAACCTCGCCCAGTTTAAATTCTCTGTTAATTAGAGTTTCCCTATTATTGGTATGAAAACCCATGGGGGTAAAATTGCATTCTAATATTCAGTCTCATCGCCGAGATTTATATTAATGCATCATTTTTCGACTCGTGTTTTCGTTTCCTTTGAAATGATGGAGTCAGAGGGAAAGGGATGCGGTCTGTTTCTCGGGCTGTGCGACTGTTTGGCTCGCACTTGCGTTGTTCACTATTTACCCATGGATATTTGTAGAAAAAGTATGAATGAGA
>NC_051419.1:8095591-8095688 GCF_015228065.2 Penaeus monodon
ATGTAATACATCCTTCCACAGGTTTACATATCTTTGCTGTAAGGTTCATAATTTCGGGCTGTCAGCGCTGGAATTTCAGAGACATGTACAGAACGAA
>NC_051419.1:8095786-8096380 GCF_015228065.2 Penaeus monodon
GCATAAGATTGATAGCAACATTATGAAACTAGTATAAGACCTTTTACTTTGAATAGCCATGGTTTGGTGAGATCAACTAACTATCTATTGGCTCATGAATGACCATTATTGTAATAATAAACTTCACGTGGGTGTGGCTTCGCGAGAGTGTATTTACGTGTGTGTGGCTTCGCGAGAGTGTATTTACGTGTGTGTTTGGCTATGTGTCTGAAAGCACATGAGACTGTATCACATTTACGTAAAAAATGATACAAAAGATAGGGAACGGTTCTTGGCATATAAGAGAAATAATACAACAAAATATATATATATTTTTATTAAGATCTTAGTTTCTGTCTCATGAAAGATTTTGATAAATGAAACACGTATTAGACTTTTCATTGAATTTATTTATAGAAGCTGGTATCAAATGATATGTAAGGCTTGACACTTTATTGCCGCCCAGAACACGTGCTATCAATCAAAGAATTTTTTAGCATTGATATAACAAATGAAGAAAAGGAGGAAGAAGGAAAAAGGGATAAATATCGACGTAAATCTTTTTCCCACACTATTAGTGTTGTTTTACAAAAACACACCATAGTACTGACGTGG
>NC_051419.1:8097086-8097403 GCF_015228065.2 Penaeus monodon
CCTCCTCCCATAAATTAATAAAAGTGCTCTTATAAGAACCATTTCTCTTGAAAATGACAAAAAAAGCAGTTTCTGAAAAGGATTCCTTACAGATGATAAAAGATGCAGGTGAGTCGAAGGTCTCGTTGGCGACGATGGCGACTGAACAATTGGCGAAGGAGACTCTTGTGAAAATCTCTCGTTGATGGCGATGGAACGGATTTTTAAAGTTTCACTCTGGCAAGACCTCGAGGGTGAAAAAATGTCAGGTGTTGGTGGAAAAGACTCTGGTGTATGGAGAATATTTTTTCTTCTCACGTTTGATTCTTTTTCTGTTC
>NC_051419.1:8098045-8098377 GCF_015228065.2 Penaeus monodon
CACTCTTATTTTTTCTCAGGATGAAAAGCTAAGTAACAGAACATCGGATGAATGGGTGATCGGCTGATTGATTTGGCTGACTGATCAGACTTTGGTGACAGGAACCTTAGCGACCAAGGAAGGGGCCTGATACATGTAGTCATCGGTCATCACGTGTCTCGGGGTGACGGGGGGGTCCTGGGGGGACCAGGGGGGGGCGAGGACGTCGGGTGGCCAGCTCGTGCTCAGCTTCTGTCGCTTCTGACGCCGCCAGTACCTGAAGGAGGGAAACAGAGAGGATGAGAAGGATACGTATGAAGAAACGGAATGGGAATGAAAAGGGTTAAGGTAGT
>NC_051419.1:8098608-8098897 GCF_015228065.2 Penaeus monodon
CTAAAAATGAAAAGGGTCGAGATAAAACTTTCGATGATAAATTACATGGAACTGGTATTGTGGATGAAACTGGTATCCGGACCGCAATTAGTATGGGCGTGGTATTGCGGATGGAAATAATATTGGACTTTTGTTTGATTTGAGAGACAACGAAGAATTCTGGTGGTCATGGTATTGATAACTTTGAGTAAATGATAAAATGATTTTCAACAGTCGTGCCCTGGCTTTTCACATGTCGCCTCCTTTTTCATATTTATGGCTTCCTTGCTTCTCTTTGATGTATTTACAT
>NC_051419.1:8099142-8100034 GCF_015228065.2 Penaeus monodon
ACTATGTTTGCTCTGCATGTACGAAATGTTAACATGGGAAACTGACATAATAATATTTTCAATATTAATATTTTTACCTGATAGACACTTTCACGAATTCATTGTTGAAATATAGAATGAGAGCGAGCAGTTTAATTCATATGTATTGCATTTTTGCAACTTCGCTTGCATTGTATGCATTAAACACTAAGATGGAAGACTGATATAATAACATTTTCAATTATATTGTATTCCTTGATGGCCAGCTTCCTGAATTCATTGTTGAAATATAAAAAGGACAGTTTAATTAATATCTATTGTTTTTTTTGCAACTTTGCTTACATTGTATTATTAAATGCTAAGACTAATATAATAACATTTTAACCTACATTGTTTTCCTTGAGGAATAGCATCATGAATTTGTTGTTAAAAATGTATAAAATATGTGAATGAGAACGAACAGTTTCTAATATAAATCGATACGCGTTAATTGCATAAGTTGATAGGTGACAGTCACATATCTAACTTCGTGATTTTTCTCATTTTTATCCTTTTCACATATAGAGGCGTTTTAATAAAATCGACATGCAATAAAAAAAAGATAATGAAGACGGGCATATCAATTCATTTGAGAATTAAAATTGAAACTATCAGTTTAAGGTTTTATGCCATTATGACAACAATAAAAATAATAGTGATGATTGTGATGATGATTTGAGCCTGTATATCTACCTCTGCAATATATCAATAATAGCGGCGTATTATATAAATATTCAGATATTACAACTAATAAAGATCTGGTTTTGATACTAGGATTACTTTTATCCGTTGATAAGGGACACTTTAACACACAAACATGCATTCACTCATACCACACACACTCGCAAAGGCTATAATGGCGTAAACTTACATA
>NC_051419.1:8100238-8100469 GCF_015228065.2 Penaeus monodon
CACAAACACATACACTCTCTCTCTTTCTCTCTTTCTCTATTTCTCTTCTTACGACCACGCACCATATACTAGAACAAAATGATACATAAAATAGTCACATGTTTCTCCAATAACGTATTTTCCCCTCTGAAAACCTGTCTTACACAGTACCATGAAATGTAATGCTTCAGTGTCCTGCTGTAGGCACTGCCGATGGGGTGTCGCTTTGATGTACAGTAAAGAAGATACACC
>NC_051419.1:8100561-8100638 GCF_015228065.2 Penaeus monodon
CTCTGTTCGTTCATTTGTTTCACTATTTGTTCATTTATTTTTGTGTATATGTACTTACCTAAGAACATTGTATCAAT
>NC_051419.1:8101057-8101205 GCF_015228065.2 Penaeus monodon
GTCTCCCGACCAGCCGCCAAACGCAATGCACTCCCTCCTCTCACTGAATTAACGCAGTCCACTCGCCATCAGTTCTTATCTCAGCCGCGTCGATCTCCTCCTTCTCTTCTCTTAGGCTCAATCCATCCCTCTCTAGTCGCTTAACGTT
>NC_051419.1:8101545-8101769 GCF_015228065.2 Penaeus monodon
GTCTCCCGACCAGCCGCCAAACGCAATGCATCCCAATCCGTCACGAGCTGAAATAACGGCAGTCACACGCCAATCAGTTCTTGATCTCAAAAGACGCGAGCGAAGTCGACTCTCTCCTTCTCTTCTCTTAGGATCTGCGAAGGACAGGAGCTAAGGAGGCAAGCGAGAGGGAAGGTGCGGCCGATTCCCTGGCTCTTTAAGGGAAGGTCGAACAGCTTATAACG
>NC_051419.1:8102081-8102273 GCF_015228065.2 Penaeus monodon
AGGCCAAACTGTTTGAGTGTCTGCTTCCTGAAGTGTACATGTTCTTGGAGCCTGGTTAGTTTCCTCTCGAATGCCCCAAGTTGCCTTGACTTTTCAGGGGGTTTCTTGTACAATGTACGTGTATCTGTGTCTGGGAAGAATAATTCCCTCTTACTGAAAACATGTACTACCTTTCATAGGGCTTTTATATAC
>NC_051419.1:8102648-8102828 GCF_015228065.2 Penaeus monodon
ATGCGCGCGCTATTTTCCTATTCTGTCCAATAGCAAAATGCGAGATCTTGCTCTCGATCCCGACTCGTGCTCTTCCGCTCATCCGTCACCTCCCCGCTCTGTAGCAACATGCCTGGAGGTTGAAAAATACTCCGAGCTATATCCGAACTTTATGGAAAAGTCGTGCAATTGAGCACATTT
>NC_051419.1:8102882-8103162 GCF_015228065.2 Penaeus monodon
GGCATGAATAAACAGTGAATTAATTCTTTCAGAATTCATTCGAAGCAAAGCGAAGTCTTTATATAAAAATACTTTTGATAAGTTCATCATTTCTTTTCTTTACTTTTTCCTTTTAATCTGCTCTAAATAATTTATATAAACCTAATGTACATCTACCCAGGGAAAATTAGGTAATAAATGCGTATTATGTTTACTTAAAAAAAAAAAATCGTCATATTATGCTTATATATTTTCATTCGACATTTCTCTCTGGAGTAAATGTAATTGATGCGTCGTTCTC
>NC_051419.1:8103197-8103352 GCF_015228065.2 Penaeus monodon
TGCCTGTGATGAAATATTTATAAGTAATTATGAAGATAACTTGAAATCATTAGGGTGTTTTCCATTACTTAAAATGCTGCTATTAATTAAGACGCTAATTAGATACAAAAGACGGATTTAAAAGGCTGTATAATGAACCATCAAGTCATGTGTTA
>NC_051419.1:8104469-8104806 GCF_015228065.2 Penaeus monodon
GAAGATTTTTTCTCCCCTTCCACTTCCCACTCCATTCTCGTTCTCTCTTCCCTCTATTCGTTTACAACAATTCTAAGTTGACCTTTGACCTTTCGACACCTCCCATGTGAAAATGGGAATACACTGTAAACTATTGTATTTCATTTCGAACTGGAAAAAAAACATAGATGATCTTTTTATACACACTCTGTAAGTGCTAAAAGGCGTTTTTTTCCCCACTCCGTCCTATCATTTTGTACTTTATTGTTATACTACTGATCTGTCAGTAATGTGACTTTGGATTTTTATTATGCGTGGCATACGAGTGCCTGACGCTTGGTAGTTACGTAGAAAGTAT
>NC_051419.1:8106179-8106333 GCF_015228065.2 Penaeus monodon
ATAGTTTTAGTGCATGGCAATCAAACTTTCACGATGGCAGTATATGGACTCGTTGACTTGAAATATAAAAACACTTTTCATGCATGACCTTTCTTGCGCAAACCGAAGTTATTGATATAGAAATATGATACTCGGAGCAGCTCTATCGACCTTC
>NC_051419.1:8106765-8107159 GCF_015228065.2 Penaeus monodon
GGTTCATGGATCGCGAAGACTGTTTGTGCTTGTTGTTATAGTTTTTATTACGATATACATATATATATTGACGATATATTCGGGAGGATTATCATAAGAAAATAAATAAAACAAAAGCCTCCAAGCTCTTAGTGCCTGGATATATATAGGGTTAGATGTCTGTTAATTTTTTCATATCTTGGCTGGATACGTCACGTGGGAGAGGAGATCGTAAGAGAATCACATGGTTGACATTTTTATTTTACATTAGACAGAAATCAAATGCGTTTTATTTGCTTGTCTCCCTCCCCCGCTCAGACCACGATTTCCCCCCGGCTCCCCAAGCCTGTTTGAATGGAGGGGGGAGGGGGTTGCAAGCTTGAAAAACAAAAGTTTGCGCAGAAAAGAACAACAG
>NC_051419.1:8107931-8108067 GCF_015228065.2 Penaeus monodon
ACTCACCTGCAGAGGAAGAAGCGCCAGCATGAGGCCAAGCACAACCGTCCCGCTCACAACCAAGATGGCGACTACAACCTGGACGCTTTCTCCGCACAGCTGTTCGGTCGGGACCAATCTGAGGACGGTAGGAGCA
>NC_051419.1:8108102-8108664 GCF_015228065.2 Penaeus monodon
AAAGGAATGAATTAATAGTGAGAATAATGATGATATTACTCTATAGTGTAGTTACGTGATAATGTTGGTGAGCTTTATGTATTTGTGATGTAATGACGAAGGTGGTGTTCTTGGTATTGTTATAATGGTGATGGATTTTTTTTTTTCATTGTGGTGTAATAACGATGGTGATGGTGATTTATTCCTGACCGAATGACGATAGGGTTTTATATCTTGTAACTGTGGTGACAATGTTATTATGATAATAATTAGCCTACTATAAAATGTGTTTACATAATACCATTATTAATATGAGATATAATAACGATAGTAATGTTGCAATGTACACTTTAATTCAGATGATGGAGTTACCTGTAATGTAGCCTAGACGACACAAAAACTAAATTAAATACTGTAATGATAATAATACTAATAAGAGACTCTAAGCTGAGGAACACACAGACTAACAAACAGAAAAGATAATTTAGGAGTACAGACTGAATTCATTTACCTAATAAGAGTGATTTATATATCTATTTATCAATCATTATTATTTTTGGGAGTGATGTAACATCCATAGCAG
>NC_051419.1:8108790-8110696 GCF_015228065.2 Penaeus monodon
CTTGCATCCATTTACTCATATTTTCCAGTCTACTTATTACATAAACTACTCACTGCAGTATATTACTATTGTATTATTGAATTTTTGCTTATTTAATATCTTTTCCACCATCCCACTGATATCAATTATTTGATTAAAGACTAAAGTCATTTAATAATTGAAGCCCGATCTGAGTTTCATTAAATCAGAAATGGACTAATATCTTTATTCCAAGAGACAATTGTAATTTTAATTTATCATTTTAATAATTATTATCAATGCGTCATTTTTCTTGATTTACTGGCTGATCGGTTTGGATTAGAATTAGGTTTGAATCATTATGAACCAGCATTGAATTCATTTATGTCTGTCTTATCGTATCACTGTCTTTTTTTTATTCATCACTAGACTCATCATAAACATGTCTTTTTTCGTTCATCACTTGATTCACCATAAGTATATGTTTCTTTTTTGCTCATCACGTGATTCATCAAAAACAATATTTTTTTCGTTCATCACATGATTCATCATAAACATAGTGTTTTTTTCGTTCATCACTTGACTCATTATAAACATAGTGTTTTTTTCGTTCATCACTTGACTCATCATAAACATAGTGTTTTTTTTCGTTCATCACTTGACTCATCATAAACATAGTGTTTTTGTTTCGTTCATCACTTGACTCATCATAAACAAATGTTGTTTTTCGTTCATCACTTGACTCATCATAAACAAATGTTGTTTTAAGAATACGACAACGCATTCTGTTATTCATCGTTAACCTCAACATCAATACGGTTTATTGTTTTCGTCTTGATCACTAAACTCATTACAAACACTGTATCTTGTTCCCTCATTTGTCTCTAGATTCATCATCCATGCGTTCTTTTCTCACTCATCACGCATCATCCACCTATCCACCAGGAGACGCGTCACCCACCTATCCACCAGGAGACGCGTCACCCACCTATCATTCAGGAGACGCGTCATCCACCTATCCACCAGGAGACGCGTCACCCACCTATCATTCAGGAGACGCGTCACCCATCTATCCACCAGGAGACGCGTCACCCACCTATCCACCAGGAGACGCGTCAACCACCTATCATTCAGGAGACGCGTCAACCACCTATCCTTCAGGAGACGCGTCAACCACCTATCCTTCAGGAGACGCGTCAACCACCTATCCTTCAGGAGACGCGTCACCCACCTATCCTTCAGGAGACGCGTCAACCACCTATCCATCAGGAGACATGTCACCCACCTATCCACCAGGAGACGCGTCAACCACCTATCCTTCAGGAGACGCGTCACCCACCTATCCACCAGGAGACGCGCCAACCATCTATCCATCAGGAGACACGTCATCCACCTACCCTTTAGGGGACGCATCACCCACCTATCCACCAGGAGACGCGTCACCCACCTATCCACCAGGAGACGCGTCACCCACCTATCCACCAGGAGACGCGTCACCCACCCATCCACCAGGAGACGCGTCACCCACCCATCCACCAGGAGACGCGTCACCCACCTATCCACCAGGAGACGCGTCACCCACCCATCCACCAGGAGACGCGTCACCCACCCATCCACCAGGAGACGCGTCACCCACCTATCCACCAGGAGACGCGTCACCCACCCATCCACCAGGAGACGCGTCACCCACCCATCCACCAGGAGACGCTTCACCCACCTATCCACCAGGAGACATGTCACCCACCCATCCACCAGGAGACGCGTCACCCACCTATCCACCAGGAGACGCGTCACCCACCTATCCATCAGACGAGCCAATATCCTTATTCTAAAAGGCACTGTATATAATTTCATTTTGATGCCACCATTTTATAAAGTGGCTCAGCCTTTCATGCGCTTAAATGATATCTCATTTGTCGCTTCCAGATCAATTTCAGAGGCTGAGGCG
>NC_051419.1:8110719-8110795 GCF_015228065.2 Penaeus monodon
CGGTTTGCTTTTAATTTTTCAGGTTGGGATTAAAAGAATAAAAAAAAGAAATCATTGTGGCGTTGTTGTTTGTTTG
>NC_051419.1:8110893-8110974 GCF_015228065.2 Penaeus monodon
CACGGTTTGCTTTTAATTTTTCAGGTTGGGATTAAAAAAAAAAAATTAAAATATCATTGTGGCTTTTTGTTTGTCGTTTGT
>NC_051419.1:8111228-8111322 GCF_015228065.2 Penaeus monodon
ACTTACGTTACATCCGTCCCGTTATTATCCTGTTGTTATCTTTATAGAGGAAAAAGAATAAAATAAAAGAAGACAAAAGGAGCTGAAAAGAGGC
>NC_051419.1:8111506-8112164 GCF_015228065.2 Penaeus monodon
GAAAAGGAAGAATAAAAAGACGCTAAAGTAGGAAAAATGAGAAATGTGAAAAAGAGGAAGGAAAGAAAAAGAAAAAAAAAGAAACAAAAGAGAAAAAGTAATGGAAGAAAGAAGAACAGATAAAATAAAAGAAAACGAAGTAAACAAACTTTAAACAAGAAAAAAGTCGCAAAAAAGTAGAAAAGAAAAAGTACCTCAACCAAACAAAACAAAAGAACGATGAAGAAAAACAAAAAGAGAAGCAAAGAAAAAGAAAAATGAGAATAAAAAGAAAGAGAGAGAGAGAGAAAAAAAGGAAGGAACAAAAAAAAAAAGAAAAAAAAAGTAAAATAATAATAACAAGAACAACAACGAAACAAAGAACAAAAGAGAATTATACACTACGCTTTCTGTGAATATTTTCAGCGTTATTAATGTTGCACTATTGCAAGATATTAAATACCGAAAATGTATTAATAATAGTTTCGCTTTTACATTTTTGCATTTCGCTGGCTCGTAGAAACAAACACAAATTAATGAGTTAACGTTTTTTTTTTTTTCGTTCAGATTGACAAATGTAATGAATGATTTCGTTATTATACTTTTCCGTTTTTTTTTTTTTTATCTCGTATTCATCATTCAATTTGATTTATCATATTCTGTCTACTGTACATTGCAC
>NC_051419.1:8112200-8113816 GCF_015228065.2 Penaeus monodon
TCTGGTTTGTGCATTTTTATCTTAAATTAATTAACACATATTTGCAAAGACATTAGGTATATCATCAAATCATATATTATTCCATTATTTCGAGTTTCCAGCCGACTTTTTATAACGCTACAATTAATAAGCATGATGTGAGATTCTTTTATTTTTGCTTTAAGATATTATCTAACCTTCATTCTAAATGTATATGTACAAGCGATTTTAATTATAAATGTCAAACAATTTTTTGCTTCATTTTAACGTGTAACGAAGCCAAATACCTGGACAGGTAGAGACCGCGCAGTTTTTCTGGGTTGGCGCACTGCAGGTCGGGCGCGGCCAAGGAACTGTTGGTTGCGCTCACCGCGTAGGCCAGCCATTGCAGCGAGCAGTTGCATACGAGAGGGTTGTCCCGGAGGTCCAGGGTCTTCAAGGAGCCCCAGTCGAAGTCCGTCTCGGGAAGCCCCTCGAGGGCGTTGGCTCTGAGGTCGAGGTTGTGGAGGGCGAGCAGCGAGGAGAGGAAGCCCTCGGGCAGACGCCGCAGGCCGGGGCTGTTGGATATCGTGAGGCTCTGCAGGCTCGCGCACTCCCGCAGCGCGTCTCCGTGTATGCTCGACAGCTGCGGGTTGCGCGAGATGTCTAGGGTCTTCAGGCGGCCGAGCCCTCTGAAGGCGTCGGACTGGATGGCGCGCAGCTTGTTTCTGCTGAGGTACAGGGCCTCCAGGGCTATTAGCGAGGCCAGGGCGTCTGTCGGGACGTCGGGCAGGAGGTTGCACGCGAGGTCCAGCGTGCGCAGCTGCCGCAGACGGGCGAAGGCCGTTTCCTCGACGGAGTCGATGCTGTTCGTCTCCAGCGAGAGTTCGACCAAGGTGTCCGTCGGGAAGGAGTTGGCCTCGAGGCGCGTGAGGCGGTTGCGGCAGAGGTGGAGCTTCTGGAGGGTGAGGAGGTCCTCGAGGGCAGCCGTCGGGACGTCGCGGAAGTAGTTATCACAGAGGTCGAGGACGAGGAGGCTGTGGAGGCCTCTGAAAGTCCTCTGAGAGAGCATGTGGAGGCGGTTGTGGCCGAGGTTGAGGACCGTGAGGTGGGGGAGGTCGTCGAGCACGCGCACGGGGAGCTCCGAGAGGCCGTTGTGGCTCAGGTCCAGCAGGTTGAGCGCCGCCAGGCCGTTGAAGGCGCCCGGGGACAGCGCCGTGAAGTTGTTGTTTGCGAGGCTGAGCTCCCGGAGGCGGCTCTGCTCGTCGAAGTTGCCCGTGTCGATGGACGTGAGCAGGTTGTGCGACAGGTCCAGCTCTTCGAGCTTGTCCAGGAAGACGAGGGTCTGGTCGAGCGACTTGATCGAGTTGTGGGCGAGGTTGAGGCGCCGCAGGCTCGGGTTGAACAGGATGGGGATCACGTTGATGCCCCCGCCCACGCAGCGGGCGCTCGGGGCGGTGTCGTTGCACGAGCAGCCGGGAGGACAGAACGCCCGCGCCACTTCCAGGATCCAGGCGCCCACCACCCACCACACCACCATCGCTGCAACAGGGAGAGGGGCGTTAGAGGACGTTTTTACTTCCAGTTTTAATCGCGGAAAGGGTAAAGATGGGTCAGATGTTCCGTCACCGGCTTCCTGTCTTGCAGCATCTCGGTCT
>NC_051419.1:8114271-8115190 GCF_015228065.2 Penaeus monodon
ACAATATATTTTATTATAACATTTTACTGCTATTATATACTAAAACCCACGACAATACACATTTCATAAAGAATGACCCAAGGCAAGTAATTACCATAACAGAACAACCAAAGAAACGATATGGGTAATGAACAGTCACTAATAAATAAAACAATTCAACGAATAAACAAAATTCAGACAAATAACTGAAAATAAGTCCCAAAGAATATAAACAAGAATGAAAACAAACAAACGTGAGCTAACCTCACTAAAGGGTTATTCCTTTCCCCAAAACAGTTCGATTCTACGGCAGTCCGTATCACTCATCAATATCTTGAAATGTCTCTACAAAGGGGAGAGATATCAGCATACGCGGGGGTCGGGGTGAATGGGGGGAGGGATGGGGGTGTATTGGGTATATGAAAGGAAGGGGGTGTATTAGGTGTATATAAGGGGGGGTTGTGGTATATTTGATGTCTAGGAGGAGGGGGGCATTAGGATGTATGGAAGGAGAGAGGGGGGAGGGGTGTATTAGATGTAGAGAAGGAGGAGTGTGGTATTAGATGTATCAAAAGAGGGGGTGTATTAAATGTATAGAAGGAGGGGTTGTAGTGTACTGGGTATATAGAACGAGGCGCGTGAGGGTGTATTAGTTGTATGGCGAAGGAGGGGTGAGGGTAGCCACTAAAAAGAAAAGGTGGACTTTACTAGGAGGGGGAAGGAAAGGGGGGGATATGGGGGGGGTTGTGGTGTTGATGTAGGTGGGAGAGGGACGCGAGATGGGAGGTTGTGGGGAGACGAGATTTGGGGGGAGGGGATGTGAAGACGGGAGGAAGGAAAGGGTGAGGAAAGGAGGAAAGGAAGATGAAGAGGAAACTATAGCGTAGTGGAGACTTAACATAGGTGGGGGAAATGCAGGTTAGGTGTATGAGGGACGGAA
>NC_051419.1:8115225-8115344 GCF_015228065.2 Penaeus monodon
AGTGTAAGAGGCCTATCGAGTGAGGCAACTTCTGTTATCACCGAGACAGGAACAAAACACGTCACTAACATGTGTATCTCTGTGTTCGCATTATCATTTTTTTTCTCTCTTATACTCTG
>NC_051419.1:8115770-8115997 GCF_015228065.2 Penaeus monodon
TCAATTCTAATTTTTCATTGTTATCTGTATGAAAAGTAAAAGGAATGCAATATCTAACAAACCTTCTAATGAATTTTCTGAGCTGTTATCTGGCAAAACATCCACTGTATTTGCATATTTTGCTTTGGGTACAACGGCCAATATATTCAGTGAATTCTTCTCGCCATTATTAATGCAAAATTAACCCAAAAAAGTTAAAAGTGTGGTTCCTCCCAGTTAATCTTAGG
>NC_051419.1:8116881-8117424 GCF_015228065.2 Penaeus monodon
GTTATCAGGCGAACAACTCGTTCGTAATGTAAAAAATCCACACGAATGCTTCAGGGAAACAGTCGACTCTCACATAGTTTTTCATTTATCAATAATCTCTCTAGAAAATCCTTTTAGTCTGCTGAAGGAAATGTGATACAGGTATTTCTTAAAGATTGAATAATACACGTAATCTTGATCACCGAAGAGGATTTCAATTGCAATCTGTTAAGTGAGGGTGTGTCATGGTGAACTGATATACTAATGGACTTTATTATATATTGATATTGGTATTCAATCAACGATATCAAATGAAATACGGCCAGAATGAGAACAAAAAAATTACGTTTCGAAACCAATCATGATTCCCCTTCAGATATGTTCTGCGTTGTCCAGAGAGGATCTGAAATGTAATGGTATATATATTTGATCTAATACGTCACTGTTCAGTATTTTGTTCGTATTGTAGCTGCGTTTCAGTTAGTGTTGAAAAGTTTGTTTTTTTCAGAATTAGCAACAAATCATCAGGTATGGAAATAAGAAATATCCGCATGGCAGTCGTCC
>NC_051419.1:8117523-8117804 GCF_015228065.2 Penaeus monodon
ATATTATAATATACACACATTTATTTTTCCATGCAAGTGGGGTTTTAGTGAAAGACAACGCCAACAATATTCTAACAATTCACATTTGCTGTTATTGCCCAGGGAAACTTTTAATGAAAATACTGATAAATGTAGTTTTAACCAAAAGGGCATGTGAAATAAAATGAAGGAAGGAGTATTTCTTGTAAATTGATGCTTTGTGTTTTTTGTTGTGTTATTCCAACAAGCTCCTCTTACAGATGGACGTTCTTCTATTGTTATCTTAACACACATTCATAAAG
>NC_051419.1:8117841-8119005 GCF_015228065.2 Penaeus monodon
AAGTGTACTCTCGATATGAAAAACAATGCTCTGTACTCTCTATATCATAGAATAATAGTTTGTCTTGTTGAAAACGAATATAATTTTCTGTACTCTTGATAAAAATGTCTATGCACTTGATATGATAACAAATGTATTCGTTCTGCAACCCTGATGAGAAAAATAAAACTTGACAACAAAATTTAAAAGAATATACACTTAATAAGAAAAATGACACACTACTCTTGCTACCAAGCAACTTGTACTCTTGATCTGAAAAATACGTGGATTCCTGATAGCAAAGATAAAGCTTCACACTCTGCATAACAGAATATAGCCCTGAATTCTTGGTAATATATTTAAAACTCTGTATTCCCGATAACAAAAGCATATTCTATAGAACAAAATACCGGCATGGGTCCTTTTGTTTTGATAACAAAAATAACACTCTACATTCTTTATGGCTAACCAACGCCATGAATTCTCGTTAACAAAAGATAATATGCTCTTGACAATGAAAATAATACTCTCTTGATAACAAAAATAATTATAATTTAACAAAAATAGTACTCTCTTGATAACAAAATAATACTCACTTGATAACAAAAATAACACTTTCTTTATAACAAAATAGTACCAGGAGTTCAGAATGGCAAAAGATAACACTCTCTACTCTTTATAACAAAAACAACTTTACATTCTTTATAACAAGATAACGCCAACAAAATACATGGATTCCCGGTAAAAAAAATATAACACTCTCTTGATAACATGAATAACATTTGATCTTTTCCTCCTCCACTAACCCACACGTGAGGAAGTTTGACACTCTCTTGATAACATGAATAACATTTGATCTTTTCCTCCTCCACTAACCCACACGTGAGGAAGTTTGACACTCTCTTGATAACATGAATAACATTTGATCTTTTCCTCCTCCACTAACCCACACATGAGGAAGTTTTAAAATCATTAGGAGAGTTGTAAAAGGATTGAGTATTGCTTTGTTGTTAGTTTTATAACCGAAGCGCAGTTACCTTCGCGTTCGGAAATGACACAAGATTATACTTTGTATTGAAATCCTCTTCTCTGTTATTAGATGATTGAATCACTGATAAGAGGAAGACTTCACTGATAAAAGTCGAGTTTGATTTGTTCTCTTAATAATTCGTCGTGGGAAATGGC
>NC_051419.1:8119253-8119512 GCF_015228065.2 Penaeus monodon
AGGTCCCCCGAGTGGGCAATATTAACACAAATACAAATAAAAACGAAGAATGCGTCAGACAAACGTTTCCAGATGATTTATCGCAGTCATTTCCTAAAACGAAGAAAAAAACCCGCCTCTTCTTTGTAAATAAGCTTATTTCATTGTCGTTATTGGAGAGAAACTGAGGGAAGCTGTTTATATATTTTTACGCGATGTTGACAAGTAGGTGTTTAGTTTGATTAAAGTTCTTTCTGCTTTTCTTACAGACAACGAACAG
>NC_051419.1:8120293-8120583 GCF_015228065.2 Penaeus monodon
CAACTTTGGGCAGGTCATAAACGGCCTACGTGGCAGACAGGAAGAATTAGTAATCCTTGAAATTATAAGCGTTATGAAGGAGAATATGTTTCAAAACTGAACTAAAATTGCACAATAAACTGTAGTCGCCCATGACTAATGCATATACATACACACTTTGTTACCATTAGTGTCAGCTTTTGACGTTTAATGAGTAAAGTAAACATTGCGTACAGGTATGTCATGTTATTAATAACGTAATCCCATAATGTAAGGTTTGCACCTTTATTCGCTTTCTGGATGGGATTTGA
>NC_051419.1:8122748-8122908 GCF_015228065.2 Penaeus monodon
TAAAATGATCATGTTAACAACAACAGAGACCTACATATTTACGTTTGCATGTACCTCAAGAAAAAATACAGCAAATGAAAGTCAGAATTTAATAAAATGGCAGTAAAAAAACGTAAAAGTATGTAAGTCACATCAAGGAAATTAAGAACGCGAATGTCCG
>NC_051419.1:8123441-8124573 GCF_015228065.2 Penaeus monodon
CCTACTGCACCCAATTCCACCCTCTCACACGAAACACCCTCCTCTTCTCCATCACACAAGAACGATCGATCTATTTATCTTTTCTAACCACCACTTACCCCCCACCCCCACCCCCCACCCTGTATCCCTCTCCTTCTCCCATCCCCTTATTCCCTGCCCATCTCTCCATGTGTCTCCCTCATTCCCCACTCATCTTCCCATTCTCCCCAGCCCCTTAACCTCCCTCCCTCAACCCTCATCTGCAGCACCTCCCCTCATCCCCCACCACTTCCCCATCCCCACACCCCCCACCCCACCACCCCCCTCAGCCCCACCACCCCCTCATGCCCCACCACCCCCCATCATCCCCACCACCTCCCCTCATCCCCACCACCTCCCCTCATCCCCACCACCTCCCCTCATCCACACCACCCCCTCATCCCACACACTTCCCCTCATCCCCACCACCTCCCCTCATCACCCCTCCCCCACCCACCACCTCCCCCTCCCACCACTTCCCCTCATCCCACCACCTTCCCCTCATCCCCACCACTCCCCTCATCCCCACCACTTCCCCTCATCCCCACACTTCCCCTCATCCCCACCACCTCCCCTCATCCCCACCACCTCCCCTCATCCCCACCACCTCCCCTCATCCCCACCACCTCCCCTCATCCCCACCACCTCCCCTCATCCCCACCACTTCCCCTCATCCCCACCACTTCCCCTCATCCCCACCACCTCCCCTCCCCTCCCCACCTCCCCCATCCCACACCCTTCCCCTCATCCCCACCACCTCCCCTCATCCCCACCACTTCCCCTCATCCCCACCACTTCCCCTCATCCCCACCACCTCCCCTCATCCCCACCACTTCCCCTCAGCGAGACAATTCCACTCATAATCACACGGGCATCGTCTCATCGGAGGGAGCAGATGGCGGCGGCGAAAAACGATTTGTGGATTTTTTTTTTCCCCTTTTTTTTTTCTTTCCCCTCGCCGTTCCTCGGTTGCCACATGCGCCCGGAGGCAGCGGCTTCGGACGCGCAAAATGATCCATTTTCGAGACCAGTTGGACGTTATTAGGGAATGTCATTAAAAAAAATAAAGATAAATAGGATGGGAAACTGCTTTTTAATTGTGTCATTTGTTGCT
>NC_051419.1:8125136-8125440 GCF_015228065.2 Penaeus monodon
ATCGATTTCCTCCTGCTTATGATAGATCCATTTTTCTTAATCAATTTTATCACCCAGTTAATTGATTATCTGTTTACCAGCTATGGGATTTTTATCTAATAATGACTAAGCGAAATGAAAAGAAAACTTGGTTTCTTTAATTAGTTAATTTTTGTATTGTTGTGACTGCTATTCAAGTTAATTAATTAACGATCTATTTTCGTTCCTTTTTTTCTCCAGCTATAAGAATGGTATAGTTGCCAAGATTCAAAATTATACTGTTTGTGTCTTTTGTTTCTGTCCATTTCCTTGTCTCTTCTACCTC
>NC_051419.1:8125771-8125951 GCF_015228065.2 Penaeus monodon
AATGATAAAAAACTATATCAGGAAAAATACACATGTACGTTTGCATGTACCTAGGATATGCAGCATATATATATTAAAATTCAAGGAATAGCTATAAGAACACATAAAAGATAGACAAGATCTGCAAACTCCTCCTGTGTAAGTCACGTTACGGAAATGAATAACACGAAAGTCAGCAAG
>NC_051419.1:8126258-8126391 GCF_015228065.2 Penaeus monodon
TTTCCACGTGCTGCTTTCCTCTCTTTATTCTTCTCCGTTTCGTTTCTCTGGGAATACATCTATCCACACAACATGCACATAACTATCTCTCTGCATGGCAGGTTCTACATGATTTTTTTGTGTTGCCTTGGCC
>NC_051419.1:8126909-8127065 GCF_015228065.2 Penaeus monodon
CGTTTTAAAAATAGCGATGATCTGTATAATGACGAGTGAATACGTTTGCAAAAATGTGTATTATCTGAGTTAGAATATTAAGATGAAACTTGAAACATTTCACAATATTTCACAATGCCATTTTTGCCACATAAATTAAAGCAGATTTAGGGTGCA
>NC_051419.1:8130657-8131093 GCF_015228065.2 Penaeus monodon
GCTTAACATAACACAAGAAGACAACGATTCTCTCTCTGTATGGCTATTTACACGTACATTTTTTTTTTTTCGAAAACTTTTCCATTATGAGGCTAGTTGAATGAAAGTTGAGTCGGATATTTGAGCTATCTGTTATGTTTCTTTTTTGTGCCTGTTGTGGATATGATTTCAGTTCAATTGCATTATGAGTAGATCTTTGTGAAAGATTATCATTTTTTTTAATCTATATTTTTGAAATTTTTTTTGAAATTCCTCTTTAGCGTTTAAATAATTATTGTCTGATATTTAGTTACGCTGTTGCACTCGTATAACATGGGATTCTTCTTTGAGTATTTTAATCTTTTATTCCAGAATGAAAAAGTTGTATTGCTGTATTTACCTTTTCTGTAAAAAAAAGGTAAAACGATTAAGTATTTAGAAAACGTTGATTCTACCT
>NC_051419.1:8131156-8131564 GCF_015228065.2 Penaeus monodon
TCAGTTCTAACATAAACCCATTTTTTTTATAAATCCTTTTCAACTCTTCAAAAATCCCTTCTATACACAAGTGCCAGCACCTCCGTCTCCCAGACCAGTTAGGAGTATTTTGCACCTTGTGGCACTTAGAAATATGTTGGAAAGTTAAAGTCCCCCTCCCCTATGCAGATGGAAAGAAAACGGAGTATGAAATCATTTCTCCAGGTAAGATCGCCTGTCAACTATTTTTTTTGTTGTTGTCATAAACTTCATACAAAAATAAATCAAAATTACAGATAACTTTATCGACAACTTATTAATGATTTAATTTTCTTTTCACCGTAATAATTCTCTGCTATTAATGCTGAAAGCTGTATTATTTTGGTTATAGTAAGAAGGACATATACAAACAACTTCTCAGTATTGGTG
>NC_051419.1:8132797-8133063 GCF_015228065.2 Penaeus monodon
TCCAGAAATGTACTCAATCCTGGATTTAACACAATGCTGGGTTCCCCTGAAAGCTTTTCCAGTTGAGTTGAAATTCTTTACACCGCCGAGGCATTACGCGATAGAAAAACAACTAAATGTATCAGATAATCCTTCAGAAACACGATCGAAACTTTACGAAAATCAAATTCAAAGGAAAATCATTAATAATGATGATAACGTTGAAGAAAAAAAGAAAAAAAAGATGATAACACAAAAGAAATGTTCCCCCCCCCCCCCATCCAACA
>NC_051419.1:8133109-8133381 GCF_015228065.2 Penaeus monodon
GACGGAGCATTATCGCCGACTCTTAGTTCATTGTAGGGCTAGATTAACGATACATTTTAGACCAAGAGTGCGGTTGTAACAGAGGGAGGGGGAAGAAACTGTATAATCTAACGGCTATTTCAGTCTGGACTACAGTGATTGAATAATGAAAGACGCAGAGGGGAGTGACCCACACACCAAGGGTGCAGGGAACTACAGGCAGTTGTGGGTGTCATGCAGGAGTGATGAAATGTATGTATGTGCTTGGTCTGAGTGTTTTTGTACTGGGTTTA
>NC_051419.1:8133477-8133768 GCF_015228065.2 Penaeus monodon
TTGCACATTGCTTGTGAGCACATTGAACTATCTGCAAAATCTAATTTAAAGTGTAATCAAACATGCATAGGTTTCATTGGAGCTAGTTCAGATGTTGCAAATGTTATCGAAATGCGGAATTGAATATCATTGTTTTCGCTCTCGTTTTGAATTAAAAAGTATAAATAACAAAACTGCAACAACAAGAGTTCAAACCGTTATCAAGTTTTAAACAGAGTTGGTTGACTACATATGGCGTAAGAATTGAATGAAAAATCAGCACAACGATTTTACATATTTTTATTTTTATTT
>NC_051419.1:8134386-8134701 GCF_015228065.2 Penaeus monodon
AAGCTATTGCCTCGCTTCCAGCAGCAGCAAAACGCAAGTTAGCTTGTCTATAGAAAGTCACAACATGCCTTGCCTTTTCGCAGCAAGGAACAAGTTGCACAAACTGAGTCTAATTGCAAGCGTAGTTGACTGTCCTTTTACTTGCATCCGAGACTCCAGCATTTAGATAAAAGTATCTGTTACATGGAGAGATGCGTCAGAGGACCCTTGCAAATGTGTTTATTTTTTTCTACCATTTTCAGTTGATATTGCAATTTATATTAAGAAGTGCAAGGTAAAGAATAATAAGGGTAGAACAAAGAATTGGCGAACGAA
>NC_051419.1:8135068-8135393 GCF_015228065.2 Penaeus monodon
ATCCCACAAAAGGGCTTGTTCTTCTTGTCGACTCATATAACCTGTTGTGTAGAGCGAGAGGTCAGTTACTTTTAAAGGCGTCGACATGATGGTGTTAGCTCTGTGCTGTCTAGCTACTAATTGTAACGCTAATCTCTCTCTTTTTTTCGTCTTTCGTAACCTAAGAAAAGGGTAATTATACCCTATTGTAATATTGCTATTCATAATGATATCTAAGAGAGAGAGAAAAAAAAAAATAAACGAAAACTCTTGAAATATTTAAATATACCTTTGTTATTTTTATCGTGAAATGTGTGTACAAAGAAAAATACATACACATATTGCT
>NC_051419.1:8135564-8135938 GCF_015228065.2 Penaeus monodon
TCAAATTATAGAACTGCTATATATTTGAATAACTTTGGAACAATGCAGGTGTGGAAAACGGCGCAGTTAGGCTTCGGGGGTTCAAACGGAAGTAGTAATGTAATCGTGGCCTAAATGCATCATTATCATTAAATCATTATATATTACTGATTATCATTATTGTGAAGTAATGACCCATAAAACAGCTTTGATATTTTCCATCACGAATTATTACTACTGTATTATTAATAACTATTTACATTAGGACCATCATGAATGTGAATCATTAGTATTAGCACTATTCTAATCATTATCATCTTTGCAATTATCATTAAAAATCGCTTTTATTACTATCATTTTTCTTTTGATTTCTAGTATAACCAACCTTATCTATC
>NC_051419.1:8138597-8138664 GCF_015228065.2 Penaeus monodon
CAATCTTTTCCTCAGCCTCTTTCCGACTTCCACGCCACAAATATCATTAGATGAATCTCCCCTACGA
>NC_051419.1:8138905-8139056 GCF_015228065.2 Penaeus monodon
GAAATCCCGCCAATTGACATTTATCCCTCAAATGAAGTCTGCGATGCGCAAGAAGTGATTGTCAGCTTTAGTTTGATTTTAATAACTCGTCTCGAGCAAGACGCTTCCACAGCGGGGAGGCTTTGGCGCTGCAGCGAGGGGGGGGGGAGAA
>NC_051419.1:8140076-8140211 GCF_015228065.2 Penaeus monodon
TGACATTATGTGCCACGTTTGAGCTACAACAAAACAGCAAATGCTCAAAACATGTACTCTTAATGCGCCTCATATTAATAACGTTTATGGTAATGAACCTGATGCAAACACACATTTCCAAAACGTAAATAGCAT
>NC_051419.1:8140709-8140875 GCF_015228065.2 Penaeus monodon
TTACCTTTTGAGCCAAAATCCCGGCGACATATTAAATCAGACTGAAGTTCTAGATAAAATCAATAGTATCAGATGTGGTCCAATCACGGCAACCCGTTTCGCGATTTTAATTACAGTTCTCCATTATTTACAGATCTAATATTATTGATTGGAACAAATAACATGG
>NC_051419.1:8141827-8141968 GCF_015228065.2 Penaeus monodon
ATAACATTAAATACGTCATTTGAATGCGAACTTTTGATCATGAGATAACTAATGCAATATTAAATATAATTAATTTTCGGTAGTCAATGGTTAAACAGACATAAAGCAACTTTCATTACTAGTAATTGTCAGGAACAAATT
>NC_051419.1:8142653-8142723 GCF_015228065.2 Penaeus monodon
CTTTTTATTTTATAGGACAACAATAAATCATTCTCGGAAGTCGAGAAAAAAGAGGAAAAAAGTGCAAAGT
>NC_051419.1:8146355-8146763 GCF_015228065.2 Penaeus monodon
AGCACATTCGCCCGTACAAAAACACAATTCGCCGTCATCCCCTTTTAACCTGGTTAAGAGCTGGAGCCAGAAGTCACAGTGTATAATTTGTTTTGTATTGTGTCACTATCAGCTGTTAGTCCACACTTTTTCAATTGTTTATTTAATATTTCTTTTTAGGGGGTGTTGTTGTTATTACATTTTCGTCATGTCTTTTATATCTTGTCTACGTTGATTTCACTTTTGTTTACGACTTTGTCGACTGGAGTTCGTTTTATAATTTTGATAAGAGTTATCATGATTTTTTCTGTAGATTATATGTCTGTTAGTGAAATCTCAACGACTTATCACGAGCATTCTAAATTCTTTGCTTATTTTCACCGTGGCACGAAAAATGACTTTGTTTATACTTGTTTATCACATTATATC
>NC_051419.1:8147321-8148779 GCF_015228065.2 Penaeus monodon
GATTTCTGTTAAAGTTGATCCCACGTATACAACTTAATGAATATTGACGTCTGTGAATTGTGGCACAGAAATGAGCTGCTTCAGTATCATGTCAATTTTTCCGAAAGGATGAGCGACGCAAAGTGATGCGCACTTGTTATTCCGATGCATTGTGGGTACGGGGCTAGTGTTAGTGTGTGCATGCGAAATGAAAATCTATTTTTGATAGGACTGTGTTCTCGCGATGTAGCACGATGTTTATTATATATTTGTGATTGTGTTTAAAATAGCAAATAAATTGTTGATATCGCCTATGGTATATAGAGGCTTAATCTAAATCCCGGTCTTGGAGACAATAATATTTTTTTTTTCTTTGTTCATACGATATGCTTGGATCTTGAAAGTGAACGAAGATGAAATAGAAAAAATCGTCATATAAGTAAGTCAGAAATGTAAACTTGTATTATTAATTTCAGTTATTCCGACACCGACACTGACATATTTAATCTAGCCATTAAATACGCAATATTCAACTTAAAGAATGAGCTTATACTACTCTCCATATACCAATCTGAAGATGCGGTATCGTAAGTTGTATGAAAATTAAAACACTAATGAGAGGATTTGGTCTGTTTTATCATACATTAAAAAAATTTCAGAATGTTTAATCTAACTTTGAAAATAGGGGGAGATCGCAGGGTCTTACAGTGTCGGGAATAGTTACTTATGTACTTACGTATAGATTTATTTACTTCTGTCAGCTAAGCAAGAGAGATTTCTTATTAAGATGATTTTTAGTACGAGACATGTCCTTATCATGTCATCAACTGTTTACTTTTTAAAAGATGTCTCAGAAGTATTAAATATTCTCAATTACTAATTGTATATATTTACTGGTCGATTTTAGTTATATATTCTTTATATATTACCATAATCATTATCATGTTCTTGGGTAGTATAAGGGAAGTTGGCAACAGCGCTTCACACACAATAATCCTGATAACTGATAACAATATTGTTAATAATCCCAACCAAAACAACACTGATAACCATAACAATAATTACAATGAAGCAAAAACAGCAATACTTGTAATAATATTTTGCATTTTCATATTCCTCCTTCAATGTAAACCGCAAAATCTTTAGTCTCCTTTTCCCTCCTTTCCTCACCTCTCTGAGTCTCTTCTTCTGATATGCTATCATCAAATATACAACGCCAATTCTACACCGCAGAAGCATTTTCTGGAGACAATATTATTATTCTATTTTTCTTGTATTTACTTTTTTTCCATTCTTATTTTTTGAAGCATTAAACATTTACATGGTGTAGAACTCACTGGAGAAATCCTCCCCCCCCCACACTTTTCTTCCCTCCCCCCTCCCCCCCACACCCACACACCTTTCCTCTTTCTCGTTTCTTGCAGCTTCACAATGCAACATATTCTCAACTCTCAGTCAGTCTGTTTCTTTCTCATAGTA
>NC_051419.1:8149197-8149417 GCF_015228065.2 Penaeus monodon
CACCCGTGCACAAAAAGGTGTCACAACAATGATTATCTTCAATAAGTTAGTCTTAAGCGATATAACTATCGTTTTCACCGGACGATTCTCGGGGACACTGCGATATATCAGGGGCGTAGAAATTTATGGCACTCTGAGCGTTGCCAGCTGGGGAAAGGGAGGGACCAAGAGCGAGATGAGGACTTATAAACAGGCACTATCCATAGCTGTGAATAGATGA
>NC_051419.1:8150426-8150585 GCF_015228065.2 Penaeus monodon
TTTTATTAGTATTTTTTTTCTCGAAAATCAATATCCTCTTTTTCACGCATTCGTACCTCTTTCATTAGATAATTCATCATATCCTATTATCATTTTATTATTTTGTTGTGGAAATATTATTTAGCGAAATAAAACTAAATGAAAATATATCATCAAACC
>NC_051419.1:8150625-8150786 GCF_015228065.2 Penaeus monodon
GGTTCTGGTGTTACCGGGGACAAGAACAGGACAGAGTTTGTTAATTGTTTATTTGAGTCTTGTCTTCCTTTCATTTCTGCAGCACAATAGGCTTTTGTTGAATATCAACAGCAGCAACTTTCAGGTGAAAGACGTTGCAACTCACTTATGAAAACTAGCGT
>NC_051419.1:8151353-8151465 GCF_015228065.2 Penaeus monodon
GCTCTGAATAGTGTTTACTTATCAACAACAGGTCTTTTGTCCCAAAGTAACTGACGCAAGTGTGAGTCCCATGAGAGAAAATGTTGAAATTTCCTCTCCCGTGATTATCGTG
>NC_051419.1:8151859-8151977 GCF_015228065.2 Penaeus monodon
ATATTTCTGTTGTTTACTCAGACTTCATTTCTTTTTTAGTTTACTGGATTTCCCGTAATATTTAGTCTTCTACCTGATTAAATCATTTGGATTTTTCTTGTCAATGATTTATCCAAAT
>NC_051419.1:8152239-8152606 GCF_015228065.2 Penaeus monodon
AAAAAGGATAAATAAACAGATAGGTGTAAATAAGTAATGGAAATAGCCATTTATCTGCTATTGGCACACCGTAATCGAGGCGGTTGTACTCCGACGCCTCACCTTGTCTCTCGTGTATTCAGGTTTTCATGAAAGCCGCATCGCTTCTACTGCAGTGCTGTCGTTTAGCTGGGAAGGGTTGCGGGGGGAGGGGGAAAGGGGGAAGAGAAAAATAAGAGAGGTAAAAAAGAGAAAAAAATAAGTTAACGGGTAATTAAATAATGATTTGCAAAGAAATTAGGTAGTAGGCTGGTGGGGAGGAGGGGGAGGGAGGATTGGGGGTTACAAGTTGAGAATTTCTTGTTTGACCATCGAAGTTCTTTGGATT
>NC_051419.1:8152680-8153827 GCF_015228065.2 Penaeus monodon
GCAGCATCAACGCCTCCTTCCCCCCCCCCCCTCTCTCTCCATGTCCTTCTTACCTTCGCGTCCATTACCTGTCTCTTTTCCTCTTCCTTCTCCCCCTCCCCCCTACCTTCCTCCTCCCCCTCTCCCCTACCTTCTTCCTCCCCCTCTCCCCTATCTTCCTCCTCCCCCTCCTCTCTACCTCTCCCCACTTCCCCTCCTCCGCCTCTCTTACCTCTCTTCCTTCTTCCTCCCCCCTTCCTCCCCCCTCCCTTCCCCTTGTATCATTTGCCTCTTCCCCTCCTTCTGCTCCCCCCCTCCCCCAGCACCCAGCCATCTCCTCCCTCATCGCCTCTCAACCCTTCCCCTTCCCTCTCCCCTCCCCTTCCCCTCCCCCCTCCTCTTCCTCCCGCAGCGCCCACCTCACTCCCTCACCTGTCGCCCACTGCCCCCTCTCCCTCCGGCTTCCCCTCGGATCTGTCACCCTCTTCCTCCCCCCTCTCCCTTAACCTCCCTCTTTCCCCTCCTCACCCCCTCCCCCTTCCCCTCCCTTACGACTACCGCAGCCTCCTTCCCCTCTCCTTCCCCTCTCCTCACCGTAACTATCGCTCCTTATCCTCCCTCACCTCTCCCCTTCCCCCCTCCCCCTCCCCTTATCTCCCCTCCCCCTCCCCCTATCTTCCCTCCCCATCGCTCTCCCCCTCCCCCTATCTCCCCTCCCCGTCCCTCTCCCCCCTCCCCTCCCCCTATCTCCCCTCCCCTTTCCCTCTCACCTCCTTCCCTCTCCCCCTCCCCCCTCCTCCTCTCCCCCTCTCCCTCCCCTCCCTAAGAGCGTGTCCATTATCTTAGCTCTGAGTTTAACTTGGGTTAGAACGACTTAAGCCTTAAGTTACAAGACTTGGCTTCGTAGGACAGTAACCTGAGATCCGCGAAATGATGTCAACTTGCTTATTTTCCTCCTAAAGTTTCGGGATGACTTCGTAATTATAGTGATGGTGATTAAGTTCTTTTTTTGAGTTAGTCTGTTTATATCTGTGGAATATTTTTTTTTCTTTTTTATGGTCTGATTTGTTCATTTTATTTCTTCTTTTTATTACTTTTGTTTCTTTCTTTTTCTTCTGTTTCTTCTTCCTTTTTTCTTGTTCTCCTGCTTCTTATTTTTGCTATCATA
>NC_051419.1:8155210-8155330 GCF_015228065.2 Penaeus monodon
TAGTTTTGCCTGTCATGGACAACCGCTCTCTTGCTCCATCTTGCTGACTGGCACGACATTGTTGCAGAATATGACAAATTGAAGCATTAGAACAATAACAAGTGCATGGGATAAAGAGCG
>NC_051419.1:8155820-8156382 GCF_015228065.2 Penaeus monodon
GAAGGGAAAGAAGGAAGCAAAAAGGAACAAGAAAAATTGATGAGAAAAAAGGGAATGGACAATAAGGGAAAATAAATGAGGTGGCTAAGAAGAGGGGAAAAGAGGGGGCGAGAAAGAGGGAAAGGAAGGAAGAATAAGAAAGGCGAAAAAAAAGCTGATGAAAAGGATTGGAAGAAGAGGAAAAAAAGAGAAAGAAGGATGTAAGAGAGGAGAAGTAAAGAGGAAGGGGGAAGAAAGATTATGGAAGAGGAAGGAAAAAAGAAAAAGGGAATAAAAGGAAAAAGAAGAAAAGTTAGAAAAGGAGAAGGAAAAGAGAAAATGTAGAGAAGGGAAATAGAAAACAGGAAAAAAAAAGGAAATTGAAATGAGGAAATAAGAAGGAAAATAAGGAATGAAAAAAGAGGAAAAGGAGATGAACGGATTTGGAAGGACAGGAACGAATGAAGGAAGAGGAAAAGGAGGAAGAGGAGGAGGCAAAACAAGACTACACAAAGAAACTAAATTAAACCAGGCAGGCGAGATATATATGGCTGCGTGTGTGTTTTCCCTTGGGTGTGGAATG
>NC_051419.1:8156879-8157037 GCF_015228065.2 Penaeus monodon
TTAAAAAGTGCATTAGCTACAGTTGTAAAGATACTATGATAGAGAGAGCAAAGAACATATCAGAAAATAGCAGCAGAATGAACGAAACCAGGGTCACAGCGATACAGATTTGATTGCGTGTTATCTGACGTTCAGCGGCTTTGGGCGAGGTAATGATA
>NC_051419.1:8161023-8161712 GCF_015228065.2 Penaeus monodon
CCAGCAGCCCCACCGCCCGGCGCCCACTGCCTCAGACATCGCTCTTGTCACCGCGCCCATCCCCGCCCACGACAAGGTTGGCCGCGAGAATGACAGGGCTGATACCTGGTCTACAGAAAACAAAATGTCACACGTCCATGTTAGAGTAACCTTGAGGAGGGGGTGGGAGGCGGGGAGGTGGGGTTGGATGGGGGGGGGGGGAAGGAGGAAGGAAGGAAAGTGGGGTGGGAAGTGGAGGAAGAAGGAGGAAGGGAGGGAAAGGAGGGAGGAGAAGGGGGAGAGAGGAAGGGGAGGAAGGAGGAGGAAGGGAGGAAAGGGGGGGAGTAAGAAGGAGAGGAGGAGAGAGGTTGGGGAGACGGAGGAGGAGAAAAAGGGGAGCGAAGAAGGAGAGGAAGAAGGAGGGGGAAGGAAGCGAGAGGGGGTGTTAGGGCGGTGATGGGGAGGGGGTAAGGGGAGGGGGAAGACGAAGGAAGGGGTGGGGGGGGAGCTGGAGAAAGGGCGAAGGGTGGGAGGAGTGTGGGGAGGGGCGAGGGGGAAGGGAGGGTGGAATTACAAGAAGAGGAAGAAAAAGAGAGAAAAGGAGAAAAAAAGTTTATTTTGTTGATAGAAGAGTTACGAATTTTGGAATAAAGTTCAGAGACGTGTTCTTGTGAGCATCTTCGCTCTTTCTCTATTTTTTCTTGATTTTT
>NC_051419.1:8162178-8162356 GCF_015228065.2 Penaeus monodon
CAGACTGGAGTTGTAAAAAGTTCCAGCACCTGTCTGGAAGGGAACAGAACCACCTCATGAAATATGATAATAGCCTTTAGTGACGGTCAGCTCAGCATCAAATATGAAACCTATCCTTGGGCTGAAGATCATGTGTTCATTCTTCCTTGAACAATGTCGAGACAAATGAAAACTGTAA
>NC_051419.1:8163434-8163860 GCF_015228065.2 Penaeus monodon
TACAGAACCAGATCGATAGATAGAACGAGGGAGAGAGATAGAGATAATAAAGTAGAATAAACATTATTGATGATATCCATTGCCAAACATAAAACACTTACACGTTTGTATGTGTAAGTATGCAATTATACTAATTATCAAGGTTATTATCAATATGCATACACGTGTATAAAGCAAATAAAAACAAACCATTCACTTTCACCTTACATATATATTTCATTGCCCATACTTACTACTGGCGAAAAGTTGACCAGAAAAAAAGACAAATTTCTTAGACACAGTGCGAAGTCCTACACAAAACTATAGATAAAAGTAACAAATGTTTTGATGAAATCTGGGATTAAAAAAAAAACTATTCTAGGTTGTATTGATTAGAATATCTTTCCGTTGGAGCGAGGTAGGGTAAAACAGTGTCAAATTTCCTCT
>NC_051419.1:8163926-8164034 GCF_015228065.2 Penaeus monodon
TACTTTCTTCTCTTTTGCATTTTGAGTTTTATTCGTAAAAATTGGGATGATGGCTGGCGTATCGTGTTCCTCAAGAGACGGAATGCGGAGTGATGGCTCAGCGCGCTG
>NC_051419.1:8164511-8164630 GCF_015228065.2 Penaeus monodon
TTTGTGTTACTCCGGGTCTATACATTGAGAATTCCCAATACTAATTCTATCTGTTTATTTACATCAACCAAACGAACGTAATGAACAGCCCACGTTCAGGAATGCTGTGTTAGCATAAA
>NC_051419.1:8164966-8166166 GCF_015228065.2 Penaeus monodon
CAATCTAACTTGCACTTACGCAACTCCAGACCTCCTACGCCACTACTTAATTCATGCTTCCATGAATAAAACAGAAAGATTAACTACCAATCTATATGTATACACAACACGCGTGTATGGCCGTTCCTGTAGTGAACAGGGCAGGGTGGGTGACATTTTTTCAGGAGTAGGTGACCTTTTTCAGGGCTAGAGGAGTATTTTTAGGTGTAGGGGAGTATTTTTAAGAGTAAGGGAGGGTGGGTAGCATGTTTTAAGGAGTAGGGGAGGGTAGGAGGTGATTTTTTTCAGGAATAGGAGAGTATTTTTAGGTGTAGGGGAGTAATTGCAAGAGTAGGGGAGGGGGTGACATTTTTTTCAGTTGTACAGGAGGGTGGGTGGCATCCTTGTGATTAGGGGAGCTTTTTTTTAGGAATAGGGGAATATTTAAGATGTAAAGGCTGACATGATTTTAGGAGTAGCGGAGTCTTTTTAAAAGCTTCAAGACTTTGAGAATATTTTTAGGCATTTCAGGAGTTTGAGAACATTTTTAGGAATAGGGGAGGGTGGGTGACGCTTTTTTAGGAACAGGGAAGAGGGGCATTTTAGGGGTAAAGGAGGGTTGTGGGGTAGGGTGGGTAACATTTTCAAGAATAGGGATGATTTCCTTAAGAGTAAGAAAATATTTTTAGGGGCAGGGGAAAGGGTGTGATCTTTTTTTTAGGGGTAAGGGAGCAATTTTAGAAGTAGGGGATTTTTTTTTTGTGTGTGTAATTTAAAAAAAAAAATTTCTTTTTGCAGGGGAAGCTGACTGATATTTATTATATAGTTGAGATCTTTATGACATCTTTATGTTGGGTTAGATAGGGTGAGGGGGGGGGGGGTGGAAGTAATTTTGGACGTATATGCAAAAAAAAAAAAAGATAATAAATATAAAATAAATTCGTTAATGAATAATTAAACAAACGAATAAAATGATTAAACAAATAATTAGATAACAAAAACAACAATGAAAAGAAACGTGATTCCGTGAATACATACTTGTCCTTTGGAGTTTTAATGTCCGAGTGTGTTTGGGTGTTTGCGCTTGTTTACATATGTAAGGTTGCATATTGATTTGCCGATGAGGGTGAAATAATGCATGCTTTGCTCTGCTGTCTTTCTCTTGTCTGCGTTACTCGCTTCTGTGTTTCTCTTTCTCTATTGTTATTTTCTTTGTCTGTT
>NC_051419.1:8168919-8169154 GCF_015228065.2 Penaeus monodon
TTTTAAAGACAAAGCACCAACGACAGTTTTCTTCGCTAAAAAGACAGAAATCCCGGAAAAGAAACGCATATCTTTTCCGTTGTTGTAAATACACGCGTATGCCAGGCAAGAACGTCTCGTATTTCAGGTAAACAGTAGGTAAGCACTCCTGGACACAGAGCAACGGGTCTGATATAAAAAATGAAAGAACACAATGAACTTCTTTTCGTGTTTTTGTGTTATTTGGAAATGTGTG
>NC_051419.1:8169340-8169469 GCF_015228065.2 Penaeus monodon
CAGAAATACGTTCTCCGGCGTGGAAATATGTGATATGTGTTCATCATTTGTTATTTATCTACTTTTTATCTATCGTGATCACAAGGCAAGGTCAGAGTAAAGGCTACAAAGGCTACTGTACTTCTGGGA
>NC_051419.1:8172048-8172955 GCF_015228065.2 Penaeus monodon
ATCCATTTACCTTCCGGAATCAAAAACATTATCATTGCATAATTCCTCGCACCGTCTCCTTAGGCAAGCTCTGCCCACTGGCCCTGGAGCTTCTCTATTACCATTTCTATCTCATTCTCCTCTCTTCTCTCGTTATTCCATTGTTTTCCTCCCATGTTTCTGCTCTTCTTTAACTTTTCTCCGTCACTCTATCTCCCTCTTAACTCGTCTCTGTTTCATAATCATTCTCCGTTTTCTCCTCCCTATCTATTTCCTTCAACATCCTTCCCTCCTCTCTACCCCTTTTCTCTCTCCCTCCCTTTCTTAGCCTTACGCTTTTATCCTTCCCCTTCTTTTATTTATCCTCTCCTTATCCTAACTCCTCTCTCCTATTCTTTCCATCCCTTCCAACTTTTTCTCCTCTCCTTTCCATTCCTTCTCCTTCCATCCCCTTTCCTTCCTCACTTCCACTCAATCTTCCCTCATCTCCCTTCTCCCTTTCAACCTCCTTTTCCTCCCCTTCCTCCTATCTCCACTTTCTCCTCCCTACCTCTCTCCAGTCTTTCCTCCCTCCCACTGTCTTTTCCTTGCCCCCTGCAACCTCCCCAACTTCCCCCTCCCTCTCCCTCCAACCTCTCCTTCCTCCCCTCTCTCTCTCCCCTCATCCCCCCAACCTCCTCTCCCTCCCCCTTTACCATCCCCTCCCTCCCCTCCAACCTCCCTTCCCTCTCCTCCCTCCCCTCCAACCTCTCTTCCTACCCCTCCCTCCCCTCTCTCTCCTTCCCTCTCCTCCCCTCACCTTCCCCCCTTTTCTTAAACAGGAAACCCTCTTCCAAACTAATTAGCTTCACAGAATCTCCATATGACTTTGAGTGACTATTATATAAATGACGTCATAGAATGGACGGCATTATAGTGTGTAGTTATC
>NC_051419.1:8173697-8173802 GCF_015228065.2 Penaeus monodon
TGGTGATAAGATAATAAGATAATCAGATTCGAAAGGAGAAGATAAAAAAAAAATCAAATGATGAAATGTACACAAGAGCTGACATTTAAATATATACATATATAA
>NC_051419.1:8174027-8174223 GCF_015228065.2 Penaeus monodon
TCCCTTAATTATGCCAAACTAATTATAGCAACGGAGCCCCAATCCAAGCCACAGAGATTTTCGAATCCTCTGAACCAATCTTAATGGCAGTATCTGTAATAATTATTTCACGCTTGGGATTAGCAATGGAGATGGAAGCGACTTGAGAAAAGTGAGGTGACTTACGGGCCTCGAGTGGGCGTATAATGCCTTATGC
>NC_051419.1:8174841-8174996 GCF_015228065.2 Penaeus monodon
TGGGACAGAGACATCAATAAACTATTTCTTGCAGCGACATTGGTCTCTTGCATTGCTTATAAACTCTCCATTTAATGACCTTTTCGAGGAATAACCTTAGTCTTGTTCACCTTTAAACTTTGCTCTTGGTATTTCTGCTAATTGCGATCGTGATA
>NC_051419.1:8175412-8175621 GCF_015228065.2 Penaeus monodon
CCCCAGCTGTCTGGTATGGACAACTGGCGAGATAAATGAAATACAACGGACTTAATTTCTGTCTACTGAATTACAGATGACACAGTTTTTACATCCAGTAAAGAACTGCAGACAAAACCGGTGTTGATCTCCTGAAATAACTATCACAACTCTGAATAATCACCATGATTATACGATGACCATAAAAAAGGTTATAAATCATAACTTCA
>NC_051419.1:8175784-8175933 GCF_015228065.2 Penaeus monodon
TGTGTTAAATTTTATATCTGAATAACAGGAAAATTCCAAGACAAGATAACAAACCTTTTCGTATTAAAAATCTAGTTTATATTCTTCGGATTCATTATCATGAAGCACAATCTACAGCTGGTCTTTCACATTTATCAGCTTTTATGTAC
>NC_051419.1:8176543-8176654 GCF_015228065.2 Penaeus monodon
CCGCTAAGCCGAGGGTCCCTGGGGCTTACCCTTAAGTAACAGAATGGAAGCGAGAGTCTATTTTGAACTTGGGGGGAAAAAGGGAAAAAAATATTTTTTTCCCCGTCTTCC
>NC_051419.1:8177039-8177342 GCF_015228065.2 Penaeus monodon
ACTGGTCCTTCAGCCATGGCCAAACCACACATAAAATTCCATTGCAATCCACTGATAACTTTTAGTGTGTAGTTACTAACTAACCAAACAGCCACCCAGGAACCCAGCAGATGAACGAAGGAGCCAAGAAATCAAACATTTAACCCATCAAGAAACCAGCTAATTAGAGAGAAAATTAGGGCGTATATACAATAGTAGTATAATAGTAGCAACTGCGATGATGGCAGATATTATGGCAGTGGTTAATGGATCAGTAAGGATGATAATAATTATTATAGTAAAGGTAACGTGATGATAGTATTA
>NC_051419.1:8178027-8178097 GCF_015228065.2 Penaeus monodon
GGAAATAAATATGTTGTTATTCGTAGGAGAAACTGATAAAAAAGTAATGATGGGAAGCAGGAAGACGGCT
>NC_051419.1:8179304-8179549 GCF_015228065.2 Penaeus monodon
CGTACCGAATGTATACAGATATGGACTTTTTAATAATATTGATATATTGGTTTACATTTTAACAATAATTAATTTTCCTTTTCGGGGAATATTTTCAGAATTTGCAGTCCTCGTGTATTAACTTTTGTTAACCAAATAAGGCGATTATGAAGGATTTTATATCACTAAAAACAGTTAAATCCGAAGAGATAATGATTTACTAAAGAATTAAAAAGTCTGATCACATTTTAAATTCTTGTCTCGTG
>NC_051419.1:8179800-8180417 GCF_015228065.2 Penaeus monodon
AATTACCGGAACCATCTTTTTTTTTTCTTATCTATTTATTTTTTCTTAATCTCATATTGTTATTAAATTGATTTGCAGTTTTGTCTGGTTCATTTTTTTTCGTTTCATATCTATTTATTATCACATTTATTTGTTACTCATTATCACTTTATTTATTTGCTTATTGATTGAATTTTGCAATTTTATTCATTCATTCATCATAAATATTTATCAATATTATATTTGTTTTCATTCATTTAATTATCCTATTCGTTCATTCATTTCCCTCTTCATTCACGTATCTGTTATGTCTACGTATCATATTTATTCTGTATTTATCAGTATTCCCTCTATTTCCCTTACGAATTATCAGTTATTGGTTGTTACTTCATTCCCATCTTCCAGTATGACCTGCTTTCTAATCTCTTCGTTCTCTCTCTCCCCTCTCCGTCTGTTCTCTTTATGGCCCTTTATGGCTCATTATTTCTCTTATCCAACCCTCCTCCTATTCCTTCTTTCTTGACTTAGTCTCCCCTTCGTTTCCCTGTTTCTATCGGCCATTATGTCATCTCTGTTTTATCAGTCGATATGGACTTCTCATATCCCTTAATCCTCGAGTTGGTATGTGGATGGATGCT
>NC_051419.1:8182619-8182933 GCF_015228065.2 Penaeus monodon
TCGATCAATTTGACAAAGCGCCAGCCGATCTCATTCAATATAAAACAAGAAGACAGATAAATGCATAAAACTCCACCACACTATGTTACACAAACGAAAATATCTTTACTCCCGAACGTACCATTTCAACACAGCTGCCTTGGGAGAGAAGGTTTCGGAGTATCTTTCAAAATGATTCGCTATTTTTTTATCTAGATTCTCAAAAATATGATGGAGTTTCGAAGCGAAAGGAGCGCTTTCATGTTAACGCAGAGAGTAAACTTTAGAAATATATTTATATTAAGGATCGCTGTTGCTTTATATATGATTGACTG
>NC_051419.1:8183552-8183710 GCF_015228065.2 Penaeus monodon
TATATGAACATCCAAAAAAAGGAAACTTTTGTATGCAACATTATGCAATAAAAGGATGATTAAATTCCACAAAAGATCATTTGCATTTTGAAGGCTAATTAAGCAGGTATATTTGGTCTTGGCCTATTTTGGCGCTTCGTTTCAAATTCATAAAGGGT
>NC_051419.1:8183751-8183902 GCF_015228065.2 Penaeus monodon
TTCCCCAGATATCAGTTCCATTTTGCAAATCATTTCTAGGATGAACAGTAGCAATCATAGTGATATCCGGAACGATTGATGATCGCAACGACGATGATTGCAGGGATGATTGGCAAATGATTCTCTGTTCGTAATTCAAGATCAATACAAT
>NC_051419.1:8184696-8185022 GCF_015228065.2 Penaeus monodon
CACAAATAAATTAGTTTCTTTCAGAAACGTCCAAATGCCAAATCAGAGTTTCTGATTGGCTCTTGAATTAATTTACATAACATTGAAATGAAGATTAACTAACGCTTACGAATGCTTTGTCTAGATTTTTACTTAATTTTACATGTAACATTGAAATATTGATACTCTATATTGACGAAAATGATGCTAATAAAATTTTAGAGAGAAAGGCAATTCTAAATGCAATAATAACAATACTTATAAGTGCTATGTTTAATGGCCGTGGCATCAACACTATTGATGGGAGTAACAGCAATAGCAAGAAAAGTTGCAGTATTCAAAACATG
>NC_051419.1:8185492-8185960 GCF_015228065.2 Penaeus monodon
CATAGACACGCACTCATCTGCTCTTTATTATTCAATAGACTAAGTTCACAACAACCTGTTTTTCAAATATTTCCACACTGAAAGTTTTCTTCTGTGATTATGGCTTTCTATCTATTATTCCGTTTCCTCAATCAGCCTTTCTTCTTTTGCTCCGACGAAATCATTTCCTCTAATTTTCCTTTTTTCCTTCTTCTTTATTCTACTCTTTTGCTCTCCACTCCTCCTTTCCCCGCTCTCCTTCGCGGTCGCTTTTCCCTCTTCGCACACATAAAAACCGGAAGTACCCCCTCCTCCTCACGACCCCCTGACCCCCACGACCTCCCACGACCTCTTCCTCCTACGACCCCCATCATGGCTCAAGCATACTTCAGAACGAAAGCGGAAACACAGCCTTTTCTCCCTCCCGCTCGCCTCTCTGCGTCCTCCGTTCCCTCTTCTGTTTTGTGCAGAAAGCAGATATTTGCTACG
>NC_051419.1:8187306-8187604 GCF_015228065.2 Penaeus monodon
AACCTCAATCAGTCAGTGTTTCAGGCACTCTTTCCTCTAACTACCGTAGAATACTTGCAAATGATGCACCTGGCAGTTCCTATAATTTTGTGCTAATGATCCAGCCAGTATGCCAGGTAATTGGCACTGGTATATTAATTAGCTACGCAACAGTGCCGCGATTGTCAGCCGCCAATTATGCCTAAATATCTGATGGTCGCATAGTGAAGAGTTGGAAATTATTTTACAATATTATGTTTAATACATTGCCCAAGGAGCTATTATAATTCAATCAGAGGTACATTAAGACTTGTTTCAA
>NC_051419.1:8188807-8189183 GCF_015228065.2 Penaeus monodon
GTTTGGCAAACAGAGACAGAATTGAAAAAGCACCTTAGTCTCGGGTCGCCGCGGCTCATTAAGAGAAAGAAAAATACGTAAATCTAGAGCAAAGCGAAAATACAGGAAACTACATTCGATTAAGAGAAATATGAAAATAACTAATATGCACCATACATCATTCCAGTGTCAAAAATAAGCAATAAATTCCATAACTTGGCTTCGAGAGGCACTCATGAATCTCCCCATGAAAGAGCAGAGAACAGTGATAACAGATTGAACACTTGCATTCAAGAGAACATCTGTACACGTGTAACAAGGGGGATCCAAGACCTTGTGACCTTATACTCAACAAGGGGCTTCGATTACATTCTAATTAAGGGTTTAAAACTCACTA
>NC_051419.1:8189594-8189859 GCF_015228065.2 Penaeus monodon
AAAATTAATTAATTCCGATGAGTTGATTAAACGCAATACTTTTTGGATAGCTGCGTCAATTGGACAATTAATTACCGCAGAAAAAATGAAATCATATTCAGAGAGAAGAAAATAACACCAGGCGGGGGGACGTTGGTTGGGGTAGGTAGGGGAGGGGAGCCCGGAGGGATATTTTTCTCTTTGGAAATTCTGGTGATTATTATACAGTGAAAAGGGATTGCCATAAAGTGGTAAAATAGGGGGGGGGGGTAAAAAAAAAGAAGGG
>NC_051419.1:8190244-8190627 GCF_015228065.2 Penaeus monodon
CCTGATTAAATTGCATATTCTATTCTGCAGTCAAATGGACTTTGAACAGACTCTAGTTGACAAGGCGCTTGCAATAATCTAGCAATGCCATTTTTTGCAGTATTCTTTTTTTCCCCCCCTTTTATTATTACTTTTTTTCCACAGATTCATACACCGGGACATTCTGCCGTGAGCTCCCATCCCGGCTTCATATTGGATTCAGTGTCACTTGTTTAACCGTAAAATATATTACGAATACTGCGCTGAATAAACGTTTCTTTCATAAACGTTTATATCACCACCATTCTCTGGCGAGTGGAAAATCTCAGGCTTTATTCGTCTTCTTACGCAAAAAAGTGAAGAAAAAAAGGGACCAGTTCTTATAATGTCAATATGCAAGTTAT
>NC_051419.1:8191453-8191669 GCF_015228065.2 Penaeus monodon
GAGCCAAAGAGAGCGAAAACGAGACAAGAGAAATGCAAAAGACAATGAAACGCTACGAAATATACATATACATACACAGTTCAGGGAAGCAATGCAAAATATTTTCATTTCGTCCAACACACTTTCTCTCTTGCACAGTGTTGATAAGTGATGTGCAGGAACAAAATGAATAAATATTTAGTCGAATACATAACACGCCCGAGAGATACATAAATG
>NC_051419.1:8193705-8193928 GCF_015228065.2 Penaeus monodon
CTTTAAAGCACTATCACAAACTTTTTTTTATTAATGTAATCCTCAAAGCTTATAGTATTTACATAACCGTAAATCTATAAATATTTCAATGAAGCATATTTTTTTCCCTTTTATTCATGATGTGTAATGCGATTATTTATAGAACCAATAAGAGAAAATAGTTAAAGTAAACAGTTTATTTAGCGAAATCATTGGATTGATAACTGGGTAATGTTGCAGTTCA
>NC_051419.1:8194722-8195029 GCF_015228065.2 Penaeus monodon
TTGGCCATAAAAAAGGAACACGACAAATATTTCTGAATAAAGTCACAAAGTCGACAAGAAATTCTGCAGATATACAACCATTGACAATGACAAGAGAAGAATAAGAAACAGACGAAAATGGACAAAGATACCAACAATAGTAAATACAAAAATAAACAAAGTATATACAAAGGTTTCTAAATTTTTAAAGAGTTAGGTATGTGCATATAACGGAATGAAGAATTTATTTTCGATAATGTTTTCTGTCACGCTATTCTGTTATATACACAGGTAACTGAAGTCTAAATTTTAATAGCCAAACATTCAG
>NC_051419.1:8195053-8195310 GCF_015228065.2 Penaeus monodon
GAGTAAACATGCATTCTGTCGTAGAAGCTATATTCTGAATAGCGTAAAAAGGCGTTGCATTTATCCAGTGAGTTTGTTATTCGATAACTGTTCCGCAAGGACATATTATCACGTTATTCCATACACTATTTTTTATCGTTTCTTTCCTTCGTTGCTTTGTTTCTGTGATCATTATTTACCATCTATCCCCCTCCACTCTCATCCCCACTATTTTCTCCTCTCCGACCATACTCAAACCTCAATTTTCGAACTGACCC
>NC_051419.1:8195359-8195556 GCF_015228065.2 Penaeus monodon
AGAAAGAAAGTGAAAAGAATCCTTTTCCAAACCGTATTTATGGCTGGATGCCGACTACTAGTTCTCAGTGTTAAACCGGTGTAGCTACCGGGAGGTGTGTGTGGGGGGGAGGTTCATGTGGTTATTGATTTGATGAATAATAGTATGCTTTGGCCGACTGCTATTATGAAGGAATTATGTATACAGCGCTAGGAACG
>NC_051419.1:8195722-8195810 GCF_015228065.2 Penaeus monodon
CTCATATGAATGTACATGTATTAACGTCCGTTAGCAAAGCCATGTATGTGCAAACTGTACCAGTGCTCGTACTTGATGCATGAATTCT
>NC_051419.1:8195862-8195935 GCF_015228065.2 Penaeus monodon
CAGATCCCACCTTTCTTTCGGTCACGCAAGTCGAGAGACAAACACTACTGACGTGTGTGCGGTATGCATTCGT
>NC_051419.1:8196223-8196386 GCF_015228065.2 Penaeus monodon
ACGTATCTAATGGAATATAAGTCACACATTTCCCCCTGAAAAAAAATCGTTAAAAAAATGAACTCGGGTCTTATATACACTTTTTAATCTCTGAATATACCCTGCTGATACGGGGGTGCGTGTAATGGGCCAGTGCCTCCTTTATGCTGTCATACACAGTGCT
>NC_051419.1:8196447-8196685 GCF_015228065.2 Penaeus monodon
GTTCACTCAACTGACGAAGAGATCATATTGGCCACGAAAGTAATAGAAATGGCCAGGAAAATCCAGGAGAACGAGCAGCAGCGACATGTCACCGAGAGACGGTAAATGGGTAAGCAGGCAGTTGATGAAGCTAGAAGTAAAAGGGAGGAAGAGAGGGAAGCCGATGCGGAAAGGGGAGAGGAGACTGTACGGATTAAGGTCTTCGGGAGAAACGGATGAATGGCAAAAAAAACGCCGT
>NC_051419.1:8198240-8198418 GCF_015228065.2 Penaeus monodon
CCTACAGCCAAAAGAAATATAACAACGAACTAACAAGAGCAAATCGAGGTCATAATGACTATGGACGAATCGCATGACAAGCGGCCGTCAGAATCGGGGAATTTATTTGAAAAACACACCTTTTGCGAGCTGTGTTTTTCGGATGGGTGGGTGGGTAGGGAGGAGGTCAGGGGTAAGG
>NC_051419.1:8199003-8199126 GCF_015228065.2 Penaeus monodon
AAATTAAAGAAAGTGAAGAAGAGAAAGACAAAACCGAAAAGAAACAGAATACTGGGGGAAGGGATGATGGACGAGCAAGAGAAGGATGTGGGAGGGATGTTGCAAAGCATTGCAACTTCTCGG
>NC_051419.1:8200992-8201092 GCF_015228065.2 Penaeus monodon
TTGAAAGCGTAGTAACAAGACCGCAAGCAATTTTATAATGAATAATTTAAACGCATTTGAAAAAAAAATTTAACACCACTATCATTTTTTTCGTTGAAAG
>NC_051419.1:8201157-8201387 GCF_015228065.2 Penaeus monodon
CTTCCTGTCATGCGATTTCTGTCATGCACTGTAATAATACCGAACGTCATGCACACCTACGAACACTTTTTTCTTTTCATTTTTTTTCGTTTAATATAATCGTTTATCACCTGTAAGCCATTTTGAGTCATGCACCAGAGCTCCGTCATGCAGCGTTTGTCATGCAATCTAAAAGATGTTCAAGTCAAGTTTATTGAATTTTCAGGATACTTGCAAGTGCTTGTGTGTGT
>NC_051419.1:8201766-8202119 GCF_015228065.2 Penaeus monodon
TGCAGCCGTGTATGTATATTTCAAATGTGTATTTATCATCTCTTGCCTTATTACATACAATTTTCCGAAAGTGCATTCATGTGTATGTATCCGTATACCACAGTAAGTGTAAACCCATAATTAAAAACTATATATGTATAGCACTATCTTCTCCCTTACGTATATTTTACGTATAAAAAGTGAACCAAAAAAGGTTAAATTAGATGAAAAAGAAAAAGAGAAAAAATATAAGCATCTCTCTTCACTTAGCAGAGTGGCTGTCAGACAAGTAGTATTTAGTATTTACCATCTGCTTGTGCTGTTTATCTGTTCACCAGTTTTCATCTCGTGTTCTGGGAGTTATTTTTAATGAA
>NC_051419.1:8202288-8202552 GCF_015228065.2 Penaeus monodon
CCTTAGATTTATGAAATTGTTAAAATGTTCGTATTAATTGGTTTATGACTACCGTGTGCTGTCCTATTGAATTTTCATAAAACATATAATGGTAATGTTTTTCATATGCGATTTCTTTTAATACCGATAAAGGCATTAACAACATTACTAATGACAAGAACAACAAATTATTAGTAATATAAAAGCAACGGCCACGGCAATATAAAAATTATTATATGATACTAATGCTACTCTTGCCTCTGCCTCTACTAAAACTGCTCCTAT
>NC_051419.1:8203029-8203107 GCF_015228065.2 Penaeus monodon
GAGACAACTTGCAGTCAAACCCTGCAAACGCTATTAATTATTATCATCCTTTAAACACTTACTTTAATCGATACCAAG
>NC_051419.1:8203162-8203446 GCF_015228065.2 Penaeus monodon
CAACGCCCTCCTATTCCTCCCTTTCACACACTCTCTTCTTTCCATCTTTCCTCTGACTTCTTCAATCTCTCTTTGTTTTCCCCTCTTCCCCTTCTCTATCTCTTTCGCTTCTGTTTCTTCCCTTTTCGTTTTCTCCTCTCTGTTACTGTCTTCCTTTACCTCTTCCTTTATCGAGTCTTCTCTCCTTTTAACCTTTCCGTCGTTTAACTACCCTTTTCTTTTTTCCTCTCTTTCTCCTTCCTCCAAAGTGCTTATCTTCCACCTCTTCCTCTTCCTCTTTACTT
>NC_051419.1:8203591-8203726 GCF_015228065.2 Penaeus monodon
CTACTCCTCCTCCCCTCTTCCCTACCCGGCCTCCCCCTCCCGCCTCCCCTCTTTCGTCTCCAAAGTTTGGCAGCTTCACCTTCCTCCTTCCCCTTTCCAAAATTTCTCAGGATCTCAAGCCACTTTGCGGACGGT
>NC_051419.1:8203753-8203826 GCF_015228065.2 Penaeus monodon
GAAAGTCGTAATGCTTTTTGAATTCCACTTCTGTCCACTGGCTTACCACTTACCGCACGCACTCAACACTTTT
>NC_051419.1:8203934-8204234 GCF_015228065.2 Penaeus monodon
GTGCTTGTGAAAGAGGGTTTGCATGCCATTTAACATGTTAATACTGCTTCTGTTGATGTCAATGTTAAATCGGTTTGTAGTACAAAAAAAGGGGGAGAGGGAAAAGGGGGGGGGGGTCATGAGTCTAAGGGGTTAAATCATTCTATTTTTGTCGATTATGTCTTTTTTCCCCCCCTGCTTTATAATTGATATGTGTTGTGTAAGTATTAGGACGTTACCTGGGTTAACAACAGAGGTGCGTAATTAAGAAAATAAACATCACCACTTTACGACCGAAAAGCAAAACTGTAGTCGGTATTT
>NC_051419.1:8204254-8205026 GCF_015228065.2 Penaeus monodon
TTTTTTCAAGTAGATGATTTTCAAATGGAATACAATTACCGTATAAAAACAAACTCACTTCTGCTAAGGCTTATCTTGACTCGTCAGTCATTGCACTGATCACACACTCTTAGTAACAAGACAGCTAACAGTCGCACACAAGGAAGGGAGCGAGAGCGCACGTCCAACCCTTCTCGTGGCCCGTCGGTAACTGAGCTCAACGGGAACCCGCATTCTCTGGGAATCTCTGGGATGTCGTCAGCCAAACTTTACTATCTATAAATCTCTCTCTATATATCAAATCTATCTGCGAGTATATTATACACAGACAACAATCGACATTGTTTGGTCTATTTGACACACGACACTCTAACGCTTTGCCCCGTTCTTAAGGTATTATTATATTTTTTCCCTTCTTTTAGAAAACGAAGCAACACGTCGATCCATTACGAGAAAGAGAAAGAGAGAAACAGAGAAGCAGAAAGACAAAGAAAGAAAGAAGAGATGGAAAAGAAAGACTCGAAAATGGCTGTTGTCGCATGGAATCCTTTCACCTCCCTTGAAACGGACCGAAGGCAATATATATTCATCTTGGTTAATGGCCTTGAAGACAGACGCATAACAAACCGTGGCTGGTGATCAAAGGCGATTCCTAACGAAGATAACGTTGTAACAACATTGATATAGCGAACATTTCTCTCCTCCTCTTCGCTATGCTCTCTCCAAGAATTCGTTTGCTAATTTTAATACGAATGATAACAGTAAAAATTTGTCTAGTGTGTATAGTTTTATC
>NC_051419.1:8205398-8205609 GCF_015228065.2 Penaeus monodon
TTCCGACCAAACTAATGGGCTAGATTTCATTTTATGATTCCGTGTCGTGGATCATTTATTTCATGTGTAAACAGATGTGCAGTATGTATGTTAATAAATACTTTTAAAATGTATGCAGGTATTAATTTATGGTATTATGAATTCATGTATTCACGAACTCCAACTCGGATGTGAGCCTTCGCCTGTGTCGCGCTGATTCAGACCGTATTCC
>NC_051419.1:8207872-8208007 GCF_015228065.2 Penaeus monodon
GCAAGGGAAGGAAGAGAGAGAACAGAAAGAAAAACAACAACAACAGGAAACAGCAGTGGAGGTGGAGAGATAATGAGAGTGCAGTGTGGAGGGAGGGACACAGATCAGCCGGAAAAGGGATTTAAATACCGTAAT
>NC_051419.1:8208054-8208414 GCF_015228065.2 Penaeus monodon
GAAAAAATAAACCTCTATACCTCTCGTTCTTATCCTAATCAAGGTTTCGATGAGACTATAGGTGAAGCTCCAGTTCAGAGACAAGGGTTTTAAGAGCAAAACCGGATTATTTTTTGCAAGAAGTCGTCGGTTTCCACTTGGGGTTGACAATGCAAGATCCGGCAATGCAACAGAGGGTGAGTAGCTTGTCCTCTGCTCTCTCTTTCTCTTTTTTTTATGAGGAGGTTTTAATCAGTAGTGGGAAGGGAGGTATCTGGGAGATCATTACGGGCTTCAAAAGTTTTTTTTTCTGGGGGGGAAGGTCGATGTTTTGAATGATTTACAGGATAAAAGGTGAGGGTTATTTTGCACCCAGGTGGA
>NC_051419.1:8208653-8209182 GCF_015228065.2 Penaeus monodon
GGGGGGGGAGAGGAGGGGGAGAATGGGGGGGTTGTTCAAAAAAGTGTTCACAGACAAAATTACGTAAAAATAAGATTGGACAATATAGTGTAGCATATATACGTCTTTTTTATATGCAAGATTATTTGGATTTCGGCCTAACGATTATATATTATTAAACATTGCATTATTAATGCAACTTCGAAACAGCATTTGCTAATCGGCAGAACGAAAATTACATTTGATAAAAAGCAAGTTCATTTCCGGCTTTAATGCAATAAAATCCTAACTCCATATGTATTTAAGCAAATATTAGATATATGCATTCTGTAGCCTTTGATTAACATATCTGGATTACAAAAAAAAAAAAGTAAAATGAAATATGCAGTATAACATCGGCTGAAATTAAACCTGCTTTGTAGGGCAGTACAACAGATTTGTATTTTCGGATGTCACACATTCGGACAGGCAATCTGTGGAAGACAAAATTACTTTAAACCCTTTCATTAGGTTGTACGTATTATGTATTCATTCCATTTTGAAGCATGTG
>NC_051419.1:8209209-8209298 GCF_015228065.2 Penaeus monodon
TAGACACAGACGCGTGAATAAGAATTAACTTGTTTTTTTCGGGATCATAAAAAGTTTATAGTAGTTTGGTTCCGTGAAAGTTCTTCATA
>NC_051419.1:8211110-8211331 GCF_015228065.2 Penaeus monodon
AAAGCTTTTGACGAAAAAATAATTTAGTGATGCTTAAATTTTTGCTATAGAAAATCACAGGTTCACAACTAATGGTTCTCTGCACAATGTGAAGCTTGAGTGAGCCTTTTGCACAAACACAAGTAGAAAATAAATTCTTTTCATTAGAGGGAAGGGAATAGTGGCATAGAAAAATAAACGGTTGACGAAATTCATAACCGGCAGCTGGTTTACAATGGAAC
>NC_051419.1:8211711-8212015 GCF_015228065.2 Penaeus monodon
AGTTGATGATGGGAAACGTATCCAGTCTTGCAAAGGCGGGAAAAGGGGTCATCAGAGTTTCAAAATCGTTCCCTTCATATAACGAGGGAGACCTTTTATCTGATAAGCGAGATAACGACAAAAAAAAGCTGGTGTGCGTAGGGAAATCCGAGGGAAAACAGAGAGAGAGAGACAAAGGTTGCTGTCTTTCGAATATTTTGACTAAAAAAAGGAAGCTATAGGTCATTGCAAGACAACAGTTTCGAGATATCTCATTTAAGATCTGAGATTCAATTTCTGTAAGCGGGATTTGTTTCGGGTAATG
>NC_051419.1:8212228-8212859 GCF_015228065.2 Penaeus monodon
GTTTTCTTTTCAATTAATTTTCTGTTCAATTCATTGCTTACAAGAAGCTGAAAATGAATTCATTATTTGAGCTGTGCCTATTAATACAGAAATTCTGATATGCATGATTTGTGTATCTGCATTTCCTTCCTTTCTTCATCTTCTCTTATCTTTTCCTTCTTTCCTTCGTCCATCTGTCACTTTTTGTTTCCTCTCTACTTCTCTCCTTTTCCTTCTTTTAATCTTCACCTTTGGCCTTTTTTCACTTTTTTTTTATCTCTCATCTTTCTCCTTCTTTTATTTTCACAGTTTCATTCTCTCTTTCGCATCTCCTGCCTCACCTCTTTCTCCATCTCTCCTTCTTTCTTTCTCCATCTCTCCTTCTATTTATTATGTTTCCTCTCATTTTGTATTTTCTGTTTTTCATCTACTTTCCCCTTCCTTCCTTAGTTTTTCCTTTCTCTCATTTCCTCTCTTTCTCCTTTTCTTGTTTCCCCTTTCTTCTTCCTCTCTATTTCTCGACATCTCCCTTAATCTCTCTTCTTTTTCCCTTCCTTTCTTTCCTTCTCTCCCTTCCCCCAATTCCTAATCCCATCTTTCCCTTCCTCTGTTTCGCCATGCCTCCTTTTTTCTCTACAATCTTAGACTGCTA
>NC_051419.1:8213047-8213328 GCF_015228065.2 Penaeus monodon
ATAATACATACCCGAATTAATACGTAGCTTCCCTTCCAGGCAATATTGTTATGTGGTCTTGGGACTAATATTATGCAGCAGATTTCCTTTTAAACCATACTATACATTCCCCTCGGCCGCCAGGGAAGGAATATTGTATAGTTCGCCCCAAGATGAAAATAGGGAAGGGAAGACACGCGTATTTGCCTTTCTTGTTATTTCTCTGTCATTCTTTGTCATTTCTTCGTTTTTTTCGTTTTTTTTTTTCTCTTCCGTGTCTAGTGGAGAGTAAGCTGTGTTTG
>NC_051419.1:8213392-8213540 GCF_015228065.2 Penaeus monodon
CCAATCTTATTCCTCAGTTTTGTTATTAATTTACGACTTCAGGGAAAATGGGAAAAGATACATATTTTTTTTCTCTTTCTTCGTCTCCAATTTTTACCTATTTCGATACCTGATCAAAAATAGGAGAGACACGCCACGAGTGCTTTCT
>NC_051419.1:8214465-8214725 GCF_015228065.2 Penaeus monodon
ATCGTCTGATATGAAAATACAAAAACACATAATTTTCCTTCCCTTTTCAATATCCACTATCATCTACTTCCTTTCTTTACGTCCCAAATTTTCTCAGCTTTCTTCTTCCTATATTCGCTCAGGAATAAGGACAGAAGAGGGGAGAAGCGTGTTATTCTCTTCATTATTTATTCGACTGTCTATTTTCGCCCCAAATAAAAAAAAAAAAAACTTGTTTCTTCTTTGACTCTCCATCTTATCATCTTCTTTTTATGAAGTAT
>NC_051419.1:8214974-8215171 GCF_015228065.2 Penaeus monodon
GCATATGCATTAATCACAGGCCTATCTCCTCTAATGTTTAAAGCTTTTTTAAATTTCAAATCGAATTCTTTTGACATTTTCATCGTCATTTTACTGTTAACCTTCATGACTAATGGAAATGTTTTTGATGGTGTATCCCGTTATGTTAATTGAATGATATTGGTATTTAAAGACAATTCACAATATGACTGGAATAA
>NC_051419.1:8217799-8218097 GCF_015228065.2 Penaeus monodon
GCACATAATGCTAAAACTCCCCCATTCACCCCTACACCCGTAATGAGAGACACAAAAGCGAGAGACCTCATAACAAAGCGGTTGGTGTACAATTAGTGCATGTCTCTGTGCATGACTTTGGGTTATTGGATATGCGGGACTTTGCCGTTAATAAACTGTTGAGAGTTCACTTTGAGCGATTCAAGGAGCAGAGGGAAAGGCATTAATTAAATGTCAGGTGATATGACAGAGCTGGATTACCTTTACATTGTTCTGTTATGTCTCTTGAAATTAGTCAGGGAGGGGGAGGTAAATTAGC
>NC_051419.1:8218674-8218897 GCF_015228065.2 Penaeus monodon
ACATAAAGACAGTCGCATTACCTCTTCCTATTGGTTGATACATGACACCATCTCTGGATCTCACGCGCGATTAGTCCTCAAGGAAGAGAGCGTATCAAAGATTAACCAATAAAAGAGGACATTTAGATTAATCGAACTTCTGATTGGCTAACAGTAACACAGCTTGAATGATTTGTTGCCAGATGTGGGATAATTATGATCAAAGGCAAAGCCTGTATCAAAG
>NC_051419.1:8219715-8219916 GCF_015228065.2 Penaeus monodon
CTGATCGCATGTAATTATGATTTTTTTTTTGAAATTGCAACAGCTGCTAATGTCCATTGCGGCGGCACTGATCTTCATTACGCCCTATTTCAGGAAGCTAAGTAATGATGATTCTCTGGGGAATTTCCTTGCGTAAAGATGTTCTGAAATTAGAAATTGTTTAGCAGCCTCGCGCTCGACGACGCTTGTCAGTCACTTTCT
>NC_051419.1:8220235-8220600 GCF_015228065.2 Penaeus monodon
TCAAACCCTGAAACAACAATAACACAACCAAAGAGAAAAAAGCCAGCGCATCTCCCTCTCCAAAATACCTCAGCGACTCTGGCGCATCTCGGCTCCCGTTAATGTACCTGATGAAATAACACACTCTCTGACAAAATGTATTTACATGTTCGGAACCTTTTCCAACCACCCCAATAGCCTTTAGAATAGGGTTCAATCCCCTATAGGATTATTAATTGTTAAGAGGGCTTGGCAGTATGGAATGAACAAACGAACTGGAATACAAATCCATGTCATTTCCCAGAGGAGGAGGGAGTCTTTTGTGCTTCAAAGCCAAATGCCATCAGACCATCAAAAGAAAGCTCTGACAGCTATGTATGCATTAC
>NC_051419.1:8221079-8221206 GCF_015228065.2 Penaeus monodon
AAGATACGAAGACAGAGCTACATGTGATCTTAAATCTTCTTAAATACTGAACTATTGTTGCACCTTGCTTCTTCTCTTCCAAATATTTCCCCCTTTCCTTCTCTTCTTGTATTTCTTCTGACTTCTA
>NC_051419.1:8221617-8222034 GCF_015228065.2 Penaeus monodon
ATATTCACTATATCGTTTTGATTGCAACCGTTGCAAAGAAAATATGGAACTGCAGAATGGATCGTGATGGAAATTTGCAATTGTAAACAAATTGATATTTCAGAACGCATCAAAAATAAAACAAACATCTATTTGGCTCCAGACTGTATATTCCAATTCATTCTGGCGGGCCGTTCCGATATGCAATGAGAAATTGAAATGTTGCACAGTGTTGACTAACTAATATCTATTACAAGATGGGATTGCAGAGATATCCTTGCAATGGGAAGCAATCGGTAGTTATTAGCCGTAATAAAGCCAGAGCGATTCTTGCCACGTCATTATTATGCTTATGCGGTGAATTTTCCTTTTCGTGCTGCCCTGTGCACCTGGGTCATGCTGTGTGGGATTCAGCTTGGGAAATGAAAAGGCCGGACC
>NC_051419.1:8222276-8222655 GCF_015228065.2 Penaeus monodon
TTTTGTTTTTTTTATTATGCACTTGTTCTACATTACGATAGATTTTTTTGTATTTAATAAAAATTAAGAATCTTGATTTTGATCGCTGTTTATCATTATATTAATGTCTCCATTTCATGTATGTATTCTTATAATGTTTCATGTCAGGTTATTTTGGATATATTTTGCATTTAAAAATATTCGGTAAATTTAACTTGGTTTCATAGTTTCACTTTCATAGTTTCCTAGATTTATATGATATTATGTTAACTAATTAATTATCTCTTCATTGCATTAATATACTGGATGATCCTTGACTTAATCATGATATTTATAACATTCTTACAAAGAAATATCTGTGATATAATTTTGTATATAACTATTTTGTATATTTGCATGT
>NC_051419.1:8222891-8222995 GCF_015228065.2 Penaeus monodon
ACATTGCACGCACCTCCAATATATGAGAAATAGTCAGAGGAATCCCTAGCTTGGCTAAGATATTGACAGCTCTATATTCATCTCGAATTCATGCATCCTTCACT
>NC_051419.1:8223305-8223403 GCF_015228065.2 Penaeus monodon
CAACTTATTTTATCTATTAATGAATAGACTGAATAAAAAGATAATCGTTTGACCATTCCACGTATCAGCCTCATAAAAGTTCTCTCCTTAAGTCCTAA
>NC_051419.1:8224059-8224153 GCF_015228065.2 Penaeus monodon
TAATCAATCGTATAAATATTACTCAACTTCTAATAAAGTTCACGAGAAATAAATGATAGTGGTGGATGAAAAAAGAAAAAAAACACTTGGACAT
>NC_051419.1:8225102-8225318 GCF_015228065.2 Penaeus monodon
TTAGCTGTTAGCACCTGGCGCCTCCAGCGGTCCATTGCTCATTTTTGTAATGTTTTCTAATCCATCACGTTGATTAGATTTAAACTACTGCGTCCGTAAATTATGCAAGTTTATGTGCGTTTATTCTATGGAACGACGGTTATTCAGCTCGGCAGAATAATTCGAATTTGATTCCTGGATTACGCTCTCAGACAAACTGTTTATATACATACGTAC
>NC_051419.1:8226096-8226480 GCF_015228065.2 Penaeus monodon
AAATAAATGAATAAATAAATAAATAAAAAAAAGACAAAACTTAAGTAAAAGAAAATAGACAATCGAAAAACATCAAGAAGAAGCAACGACAAATAAAGACAATAAAAATCATACCTATATATCGATAAAAAGAAGAGAAAAAAATAAAAGGTATCTGATTCGTTTTCTTTTCTTCTCGTTTTCTATAATGGTATTAGGTCAATAGGAGCGTTTGAAGATTCTCTTTTGTATGTTGAATGAATCCATCGACGTACTTAGTTATGCTCTCAGATCTTTTTGATTAGTTTCAGTCAGTTCATCGCAGAGAGGGAATACTCGAAGCAGACTTTTACTCTTTAAAATGCGTGTAAAATGGCCCGTGGCTTTAAAAGTACTTAGTGATGG
>NC_051419.1:8228902-8229147 GCF_015228065.2 Penaeus monodon
ATCAGCTTTCAGACCGTGTATAACAATATCTAATTATTCGTCAATATCATTTCCATTCGCATGCCAGGTTTAAATTCTACAGACAAATTATTCAGCTAAATTTCTTATTGAACGGAGTAAGTTTTATCTAATGACCGGAAGTGATTAGTTCGGATATTATAAATTCAGGAGACGACGTAATAAGAGATTGCGATTCATTTTGCATGTAATAAGTATCATTTGCACATTTGTTAGAATGTTAACGC
>NC_051419.1:8230628-8230970 GCF_015228065.2 Penaeus monodon
TTCCAAACCGTTCTTTGCATTCATTACCGGCGAAAATTTGTAATCGCCGTAAATATTTGAAATTCATGAATGATCTCTATAGTCTAGAGGGAGGAATCCCACGTTGACAGGTTTTTCATATATCATACATATTCTAATACTTGATGACCTGTCCATTAAGAATTTACATTGGTCACTGATTACTCGGCAGATATTTTGGAATATTTCAGTTTGTAATTGAAACCGGGCAGATATAATCCGTAGGGTTTAACAAAAGTCCTGTTGATTATAATGATTATACTGATGGTAATAATGATGTTCATAAAAGTGATGGTGATGGCAGAGATGATTGTACTGCACTGC
>NC_051419.1:8233065-8233261 GCF_015228065.2 Penaeus monodon
TTCCAGATCACTGCCGATCGTGCTGTAGTGTTTATTTGTATGCGAGAGCCCTTGACCTTGGCACCCACCTGCTTCGCTGCCGTTTAGACATCGAAATATGATGGTTTTAAATGTTTGCGCTTTGATGTGTGGTGTGCGGCTTTACTGATTCATCATTGGTGCTTCTCGGAGAATCAACTGTTGAGTTTTTATTTCG
>NC_051419.1:8233668-8233897 GCF_015228065.2 Penaeus monodon
CACACACACATATAGACAAGTGTATATATCATTTTAGTTGATCTTTATCCCTTTCGTCTTTCTCGTGTTCCTTATTAATATAATAGAATAGAATAGACCCTGTGAAATGCAATGTGTCGGTCTGTTGGTACATTTACTGCATGTGCAGAGATTTTCACCACTTCGCCGTGGCAATGTGGAATAGGCTTATACTCTTGGGATTAAATGTAAAGTTTTCGGGTTTAAGTGC
>NC_051419.1:8233982-8234729 GCF_015228065.2 Penaeus monodon
AGAGATAAATTTAAGATTGATAATAAGTTAAGATTTTTTTTCTTGATTGGATAAGTAATCAAATTACGATTTTAATAATCCCTCGCTTTGATTAAGTATTTTTATTAACAGCTCTGACGTTAATTTTACTTCAAATTCTTTGATGGATTAAAGGGGAAATAGAATAGTTACTAGATTATTTTCTTCGATTTATCAGCTTAAAAACTGTGAGTGAGAATATCAAACCTACAGTTATTTTGGATACTGTCCTTCCTTCGTTATTCATATTGTGACTTTTCGTTGACGCTTCCATCCTGGAGAATATATATTCAAACGAATACAAAACCATCCACAGTATAGGGTGACAATTGTAAGAAAAAACAGTGAATAATGATGAATAACTCTATGTATATTCCTTGCTTTGTGAATCTATTCATTCGTATTCGTATATTTCTTCTGCCTATACATTATGCAAGATCTGTTATGATCCTATTCATGATTCCACATATTATTGGAATGAATGCTCAACCCTATTAGAATGTTCGGAATGTAATTAATGCAACAGTCTGATCTAGAATATAGATGAATTTCAATATAGAAAGGAAATCACACTTGTTTATGAGGCCGATTTAGAATCAGAATAGACATTTTCATTGATGATTAATTAGAGAAAGGGCCAATCTTCACTGTTTATCCACATCAGATTCCACATAACGAGATGGTGAGGTGCGATTACTCAAATATGAATACACACCTACATACGTTCAC
>NC_051419.1:8234996-8235266 GCF_015228065.2 Penaeus monodon
CACCCACACATCTTAATGCATGAATGTACGTCTTCAAGTTTGAGACGAAGCAGGGAATATAGAAACAAAATGATAAAATGGAAGAATAAGAAAGACAAGGAAACCGGAAGAGAAAAGACAAAGGGAGAGGGAGGCTCTGTGACAGGCAGTCACGGAGACTGTTCCAGCAGCTGGTAATCTCCCAAGCCTCAGACGTAGGCATATGGTGGCGATAGGCCTAGGCGAGCCGGTCCAGCCCAAACCTTTAATTACAAGCACGCGAGGGGAAGT
>NC_051419.1:8236508-8236607 GCF_015228065.2 Penaeus monodon
CTTTTTTTTTTATCCCTTAAGGCTCTTAGAATTATTTACAACTTGAAGGATATATCGGAAGGAAATTCTGTTTTGAAACAGAATTGCACAAAATATTGG
>NC_051419.1:8236870-8237377 GCF_015228065.2 Penaeus monodon
ACCCATTACCATTTTGTTGTTGTTATTAGTGCGTTCGATTCATGTCTTTTTTTTTATCTCAAAATCGCCACAGCATCCGCAGATACCTCAACATCTTCCCCAAAAGCGCCATCTACGTCATCAGTTTCGAGTTGCCAGGTACCGCCAGAATAACCCGAGCGGAACAAAATTCCCAATCTGGCAACTCACGCAGGCAGGTTAGAAGGCCAAGTAATATTTGCATATCTGATTAATTCACATTTTTGATGGATGTGTGTGGCTAGGGACAGCGGCACACACGCGCACACATGTTAATTTACAGAGTGTTAATTTCCCAAAGGATTCTGAGGGGAAAAAAAGGGGGAAGAGAAAATGAAATCTGAGTAACTTCCGGCAGTTTCGCGACTCGGTATTTTATCCCAGTGTGTAAATTGCTTCTTTCTTTTCTTTTCTTTTCTTCCGTAATATTGTTCAAATAGGGTTCATGTTCATCATAAGGAAAAAGTGAGATATGATGATAATGTTAAC
>NC_051419.1:8239302-8239484 GCF_015228065.2 Penaeus monodon
AAAGAAGAAAAAAAGCGCTCCCACGGCCAACCTCCACCTTTGTCCCGTGTCAGGCAGCGAAACACCCGGTTTTGATCAAGATGGCTCCAGGTAATATAGTTAGTTTTTGCAAGTTTTATGCCAAGATCAAAGTCTATGAGAAGCCTTTAATACCTCGTTCGATGCAGGCAATGAACACTTCA
>NC_051419.1:8240036-8240192 GCF_015228065.2 Penaeus monodon
TAGGTGCAGGTCCCGTCCATAGTTCCGCTTTGAGGAGGGAAAGGCAAGATTGGGGAGTTGGAGGCTGGGTGTGCAGTTGGTGCGTGCGCGCGTGTGATTGGGTTCGTTTCATGCGTGGGTGTACATTTTTTGTCTACGTTTGTGACGATATATAGA
>NC_051419.1:8240476-8240816 GCF_015228065.2 Penaeus monodon
CACACACGAAGAGACGCACTGTGTTTTAACCCGTGCGAGGGGCCTTTCTGCGTCTTCCCTCGCGGCCCACCAACTTCCCCAAGCCGGCCTCCTCCCTTCCCTCTCCCTCACACAGCGGGAAGGTACACCTGTGCATGGCTTGCCTGAGGACCCTACATAACAGCTAACGTATATGCTGTATCTTCAACGCCTTAAGAATTTTTCTTTTTCGGGGGAGGTACATGGGGGACGATTTTCCTTTTTTTTATTAAGCGGCGGGGTGAAGAGTAGGGATAGGGTTGGGAGAGGGGGAAGGAGGGAGGGGATAAGAACGGTTAATATAACTTTGCTGGAAGTTTAT
>NC_051419.1:8241377-8241467 GCF_015228065.2 Penaeus monodon
AGGTCTTTCCACATGAATTTACCTTTCTCTTTTTAAAGTTTTGTTTAAGTGGCTGTCGTTAAATTTCTCTGTCTTCCTCGTTAATGATTA
>NC_051419.1:8243902-8244091 GCF_015228065.2 Penaeus monodon
CCTGCTCATCATCTCCTCCCGTCTGCTGCTCACCCACTGCACTTCAATCTGCATTGATGGACTTTACCGATGTCAAGATACTCAGGTGAAATCTCATTTAGTAATTAGTTTTCAGTGTCCTGATGGGCGACTGTTGCTTACCTTGGTCGTATTATAGTATCGTATTGTATATTTAGAAGCACTACGATA
>NC_051419.1:8244171-8244502 GCF_015228065.2 Penaeus monodon
TAAGACAACACTACAAGACAGAACACGGAAAAGACAAAACATATATAATAATGTGTGGTGTGTAGATTGGTTGTATATTATGTTTGTACTCTTACTCTTTTATCTCACCGTACTACATTTCAATCTTTCATTTCGCTTCTGTACTTCTCCCGTGCGTGCAAGAGTACTTATACATCACATAATATCTTTTTGTTAACTTAATATATCTTGTCGTGTCTCACTATTGATTTGTGCCTGACCTGTTTGCTTACACCTTTGGCAGTATTATAGGCTGTTCCTTTATCTTTATTTTATGATAACATGCTTACGGTGTATCAACGAGTGATAAAGG
>NC_051419.1:8245414-8245612 GCF_015228065.2 Penaeus monodon
ATTAAGTATTAATGTCTGAAATTGTATGTGTTCCCCATGTATTAAAGGAATGTGTGCTCGTGAAATCTATACTGAATTATGTTTTGTTCCCTTACGTGAAATTAAGTCTAATCCTGAGATATCAACCTTGAAATAATCTGTAAAAAAAAAATGATAATGAAATAATCATTGTGTTTGTGCGTGTAAGGCGTGGGTGTA
>NC_051419.1:8248313-8249103 GCF_015228065.2 Penaeus monodon
TTTTTTTATCTTATCATTTATTCTTTAGCTTTCATTGTTACGTTATTCTTATATTTTTCTCTGACTTTTCTAAAATTTTATTTTCTTTATCACTGTCAATCAAAGGTCTTTTACGTTACTAAAAATCTGAGATTTTATGAACTTGAAATGGATAAAAAAAAAGCAAATATGACGTATGATATTCATTTTATTTTTATTTTTTCAAATGTGAACGGAAGACTAAATTCATAATTAGAGAGAGGCAGTAAATCAAATCAAAATACACATCTATATTCATAACACGTGGTGCAGTAGTTTGGTAATTGATGAGTATGGTAATAATCAAAATAAATCATGCATGATTTTATGCCACTCACGGTGATTGGAACATCATTTCACATTCAACATTATCACAGTTATTAAGAACATCATCAACTTATGTGGTCTTTACAGTCACTTCACACTGATCGTCATTATGCATAGTCGGGGCAGTATAATTAAATAGTATGATGTATAGCAAAATTATGGACATTATCATAACTGTGATTTTGATATCAATCGCCTTCCTGTTACCAGTGTAATATCACCACCATCGTTATTCATGTTCTGTGTTGCTCATTATCATGGTCATTGTTATAATTAACGGGACGGCTATAAATCGCATTTTTGTCAAATTTCCCCCTATTATGCAGAACACAATTTCAATTTTCATTATTCATTTATTAACTTGGTAATCTGTTCAAATCAACTGATCTGTTACTCTGTTCATACATTTATTTCCCCTTTTTCCTGATGTATGAAGTACGCTGCA
>NC_051419.1:8249531-8249605 GCF_015228065.2 Penaeus monodon
GGCGGTCAGCCGCGCACGCCACAGGTATTATCTAGATCCGATTTTTCTTTCATTATGCAGATATTGATTCTTCC
>NC_051419.1:8249645-8250467 GCF_015228065.2 Penaeus monodon
AGACAAGATGAACATAAGAAACAATAATTAACAGAACATACAACTCGAGAAAAAATTATAACTTAAGTAGTACCATACAGAACATGTAGCTCAAAATACAACTCGATTTAATACAAAATACATTTCATGAGGGACCATACAGCACAAGTTACAACCAAAGAAGCATTATGAAATACAACATACAGCTCAGAGAGGACATACAACACAACACAGAACCCCAAAAGCCCCATATGAAATAACATACAATCCCCGAAGCACTATTTAACACAACATACAACTCAGAAAGAAAATATAACACAGCATATAACCTACGAAGCATCATGTAACACAACATACGCTCCAAAAAGCCCCATCTAACACACCATGCAACTCAAGAATATCCACTTAACACAACTCGAGAAGATTCACGTAACACAACCTACAACTCCAAGAATACAACATACAACTCAAGAATATCCACTTAACGCAACACAGATTCACGCAACACAACACACTATTCGAGAAAATTCACACAACACAACATACCAACCCGAGAAAGAGCACACATCACAACATCACAATAACACAACACACAGCCCAGAAAACTCGCAACACAACAAACAACAGCCACGTTCTATCCACAGTCCGAGAAGACATTATGTGTAAAGAGATAACGGATGCCAGCGACAGGAAATTGACTCCCGCTCATGCCGTAGAGGGAAAAGACAGATGATTTTATCGCACGTATATTTATTCACGTATTTTCTATCTTATCTCTTTTTCTGGCATATTGGTCATCTCACGGCAAAATATGTCGGGGTGCTTGAATTATTAATACGTGGA
>NC_051419.1:8250533-8250606 GCF_015228065.2 Penaeus monodon
CGCATTGATCATCTGACCGGCAAAATATGTCGAGGTGACTGAATTGGTATGTGGATTGTTATTTCTAAAAATG
>NC_051419.1:8250632-8250729 GCF_015228065.2 Penaeus monodon
ATTTTCTTATTGTGAAGATGCTGAAACGGGAAGAATGGGAGAAAAATACTATTGATGATAGTATATGAAAATGAATAAGAATAACATTATTAGTGGT
>NC_051419.1:8250768-8251309 GCF_015228065.2 Penaeus monodon
TCGCTGTCGTTTCAGATTGTTATTAATTTAATGACAGACGTTGAGAGACGCGGATAGATGGAAAAGAGGGTGTGTGGGGTAACGAGACGATAATATATTAATATAATGAAGTGGATAAAAGAGAAAATACAAAGAGTAAAACTTTTTTGAAAGCTGCTTCTTCAATGGCTGATAGGCTGTCATTAATTTGATATTGGACAGACAAGCGTGATTTGCCGAGGTCACAGGGTACGAAGCGAGAGAAAGGTTGAGGGGGATACGGTATCAATTATTCAAATAAGTTCCGTTGTCGAACAAAATAGTCCATATTATGATTGGGTATTCACATAATTAGTACTTTTAATCATCTGCTTATTGCTCTAAGAATGTGAGATAATCTGATATTCTTGTTTTCTAATTTAATTTTAGTTCTTTTGAGCTCGTAATTCATCTATGGAATATATCCTCATAATACCACTTAGGCACATTACGATGAAGAGATTATACAACATTATACTATTTCACTAGAATCTAACGCACCTCCTATCATAATGATTAGAAG
>NC_051419.1:8251384-8251753 GCF_015228065.2 Penaeus monodon
TGTACTGAATCATATTCTAATGCGATGCTATTTTATCTTACCTGTGTCACTGGGTATTGTATTTCATTATATTGTAATAATTATAATACTTATTATAATATACATTACATTATTGTTTAACATCAAATTATTTATACTAATATGTTTATACTTATATGCATCTGCAATTAAACTGGGCTTGTATTATATCGTGCATGTACTAAATGCATTATACTGTGTTTACACTGAATGTAATGTACCTGTGATGAGATTATGTCTTGCGTGTAATGTGTGTAGTATGCTGTATCTATACTGAGTGTATCGTGAAATAAGTTGTATTTATACTGTGTATCGTGTAATATACTGTATCTAAATTGAGTATATCGTGGA
>NC_051419.1:8251796-8252077 GCF_015228065.2 Penaeus monodon
AACTGAGTGTATCGTGGAACATACTGTATTTATACTGAGTGTGTCGTGAAATATATTGCGCCCATACTGAGTGAAACATACGTTTCCTATACTGAATACAATATACGGTGCTAGTACTAGTGGAATATGAAGTACCTGTAACGAGTGCAATGTACTGCACCTATACTGAGTGCAGTATACTGTGCCTGAACGAAGGGTAATATACTGACCCTCACTACGTATATTATGTTGTGCTACTCGTTAATATGCTTCAAATATGTTTATAGTGAACCTCTGGAAGA
>NC_051419.1:8253331-8253978 GCF_015228065.2 Penaeus monodon
CACATATATTAATGAGATGTTCTAGAACATAAACAAATTTGACTTGAAACTGTTCCCTAATTTAAATATTGATTACGTTTCATGTGAATACACATATTCAAGTTGGGTTGTTTGAACTTGCTTTACGAAACTTAGAAAGTGAACGGAGGTTATTCAAGATTAAAAAGTAAATGAACCGACTTGGCGAAATAACTCTCAAACTAGGATTAAATTAATCGAAATGAATCAATGGTCTAGCATCAACTATAGTTACATTAACACCAACTTTAATCTGACTTTGGTCTGAGATCACCTAAAGTTAAGATCAGAGACTCGGAAACAAGATTTAGATCAACACAGATCAACTTTAAACTAACTTAACTTCGGTGTAAGATCATATAAAGTTAGTGTTAGTCTAACTTAAGTATATTTGGTCTGAACTTTAGTAAGACTAACTTCAAAATAACTAATTATACCTTAGTATGATATCATGTAGAGTTAGGTTTGATATCAATTAAGTCTGTCTTTGATCTGAACTTAAAAAAAACTAACTTTAAAGTAGCATAATATTTGCTGTGATTTAAAGACAAATGCAGGATGAATGATAATACTAGAAATAATTTAAATAATCATAAATGCATGAATAAGAAATAAGTGACTGAATATGA
>NC_051419.1:8254268-8254580 GCF_015228065.2 Penaeus monodon
GAAAAAAGAATGAGTGAACAAATGGAATTAAATAAAATGTCCAGCTGGGTGTACCGGCTATTAATCCATATAGTGTTAGTCTTCCCGACAAACTCCAATCAACACCGTTTTCTCCTTCCCCCAACACCTCTTATTTCATCGTTTCCTTCCTCTTCTCTTTACTCCTTACTTCAATTCCATTCGTAATCCCCGACTCCCTTTTCTCCCCTCTCTTTCTCTCCCCTTTACCCATCTTATCCTTTCTCTCATCACCTATCTCTCCTATCCCTCTCTCCCAGCACTCGTTATCTCTGTTTCATCATCACACTCTCC
>NC_051419.1:8254732-8255160 GCF_015228065.2 Penaeus monodon
ATCTTCCCCACCCCCTACCAGCCTCCTTTCCCCTCATTCATTCCCTCTCCTTCCCGTCATCCCCCTTCTTCTCCTTTATAAGTTTTCCTCCCCCTCCTTCATTCTGTCTCCTTCCTCTCATCTTCCCTCTTCCACACCCTCCCTGTGAGTCTCCTCCCTCCCCCTCCTTTCATCTCCACCCTCTCTCCTTTTCCCCCAACACTCCTTACTAGTTTCCCTCCTCCTCCTCCCTTCCCTTCACCCTCCCCTCCCTCCTCCCCATCAACCTACGTTTTTATCCTCCTCTCTTCATCCCCTGCTTCCTTTCCTCTTCCTCTTCTGTAAAAAAGGAGCCTCTGATTAACTCTCAGGATAAGCTTTGGTGAAAAAATAGTGTTCTTTGTGCAGTGTGTTAGTTAGACTGGTAGTTGACGCGACCTTTGGTGACA
>NC_051419.1:8255425-8256077 GCF_015228065.2 Penaeus monodon
TTGATTGTATGTATAACAAAATTGCAATCTCTATACATGAAATAAGCGAATTATATTTATAGTCATTCTCGGCACGGGATTAATATCACTACGATAATCATAGGAATATCATCTTGCATGGAAAAACATAGCAATCAAAACACAATCATAAACAGCGAACGAAAGAAAATATCAACTTGTTTTTTGCGCTTGCAATTAAAAGCAACTAAAAGGATAAAATTGAATTTGCATGGTTTTAAATCTCTCTCTCTCTTTTTAACTAGTTTGTCGAAAGTGGACACAAATGAGTGTAGATGAAGGATGAAATGATAATGATGTGAATGACACGAGTGAAAGAAGTCAGAGAGCAACAATAGGAAGAAAAATAACGAAAGAGGTGAGTGAGGAAATGTAATACTTTTGATAATCAAACAAATAAATTCAATCTATGATCTGATAAACATAAAAAAAGAGTTTTTCGCAATGCCAACTTTCTCCTAAAAAAAAAGAGAAAATAAAAACTAGTCTGATGATAGCGGCAGAATGTACAAAAGGGATTCCAGGGAGAATGAATGCAAAACAATAAATCTAATCGAGAAATGTCATGTTTATATCAACGCTCCCTCTGATCCCTCCGGTAGTCAACATGCAAAGTTTTCATATGCCATGATAT
>NC_051419.1:8257231-8257649 GCF_015228065.2 Penaeus monodon
TTTTATGAGAAAAAAAAGCCAATTCTGAATAGTCACATTGTCCTTTGTTAACCATGAGATTATTCCTTCTGTCTGTCTTAAACCTAACCAGCATGTATACGCAGAAAATTTAACTCAACAAACAAATAATTGTACATATAAATTGTGTAGGGTGTGCTTCGTACCGTCTGAATGTGTAGCTAGAAATACTACATATTTGGGTTACATCTTGGGATAAAAATCTGCAATAAAGCTGGCTTCTACGATAATGCTGGCGCAAGGAACCCTCTCATAAAGCACGACCCCCTCCCCCCCCCCTTGAGCATCCCATAATATCTCTCGCTCCTGTGGATTTGTCGCTCAAAGTCGCGTCTCCGTTCGTGTTCGGTTTTATCTCTTGGTCGTCTCTCTCGTTTTCTTTACGTGTGTCTTTGGTTCG